>NC_091293.1:59133718-59173718 GCF_038502225.1 Cherax quadricarinatus
CTCTCTCTCTCTCTCTCTCTCTCTCTCTCTCATTCTCTCTCTCTCTCTCATCTCTCTCTCTCTCTCTCTCTCTCTCGCTCTCTTTACTCTTCTCTCTCTCTCTCTCTCTCTCTCTCTCTCTCTCTCTCTCTCTCTCTCTCTCTCTCTCTCTCTCTCTCTCTCTCTCTCTCTCTCTCTCTCTCTCTCTCTCTCTCTCTCTCTCTCTCTCTCTCTCTCTCTCTCTCTCTCTCTCTCTCTCTCTCTCTCTCTCTCTCTCTCTCTCTCTCTCTCTCTCTCTCTCTCTCTCTCTCTCTCTCTCTCTCTCTCTCTCTCTCTCTCTCTCTCTCTCTCTCTCTCTCTCTCTCTCTCTCTCTCTCTCTCTCTCTCTCTCTCTCTCTCTCTCTCTCTCTCTCTCTCTCTCTCTCTCTCTCTCTCCTCTCTCTCTCTCTCTCTCTCTCTCTCTCTCTCTCTCTCTCTCTCTCTCTCTCTCTCTCTCTCTCTCTCTCTCTCTCTCTCTCTCTCTCTCTCTCTCTCTCTCTCTCTCTCTCTCTCTCTCTCTCTCTCTCTCTCTCTCTCTTCCCCTCTCTCCTCCTCCTTCCTCCTCCCTCTATTATATTTAGACTAGGATCCAATTAAGAAATAATTCACACAACTATGTGTTTGTAGAACGGAATTATGACGTGATCAATGGTCTGATTAATACAACTTATCTGTAAGTCGTAAAGTGCTCCGCCCTCCACCGGAAACTCAACACTTCGAAAAATGGAGAAGCATCACAATCTTTGGATACCCTCTCTGCATGCACTCATCCTATTCAATTCAAGGTAAACATGTCACTAGACCTAAGAGACTCAAAGGTGGGTCCCAAATTATTGCTAGCGGGGTAGGTCCACTGACCCTCTGGAATATCTGGATGGCTTACGTGTGAAGTGTATCAGCCTCACCTTCCCTCAGCGTAGGTGTTACAAATACCAACACTTGTTAAAGCAACTAGTCAAGAAGAAATTTCTCGCCTAACTGTTAGTAATAATTAATCACAAGTTATATTCAGTGATGGATCTAAGCAAGAGTCCACTGGCAGGGCTTCATCTGCTCTTGTTGCCGCCACCCTAATTAAGAACGAGAGCAACTATGTTAAGTTGGGCGTCTACACTGCAAACTGATTATTACTGAAGCTGTGTCGTTAATTAAGGCTCTTGACTGGCATAATGACTCTAACAACATGCTCATTGGAAAAGCCGGATACAGATACTCAAAAATCTGGAAATAAGGAATTAATGTACAATTGTTATGGATCCCATCACACACTGGAATACTCCTTCATGATAAAGTTGATATGTTGGCCAAGAAAAGTACTCAGAAGGAGAATGTAGAATATAACTTTGGTATATTTGTGTCTAGCATTAGGAATAATATTAGGAGAGAAGTAAATAATGAAACTGAATGTATAGGAATGTAATTAGAAGCCTGAGTAGATCCCCTAGTTCGATCGCTAGAGCACTCAGCTCACACACTGAGGTCCGGAGTTCGAATCTCCTCCGGTACGGCTGGAAAACATTACTGATGTGTTTCCATAAGACACCTGTTGTCCATGTTCACCCATCAGTTTAAAATGGGTACCTGGATGTTAGTCGACTGGTGTGGGTCGCATCCTGGGACAAAACTGACCTAATTTGCCCGAAATGCTCAGCATAACAAGCGGCTTTCTATATAGTAGTATGTCATTGATGTCAGCTAGACCTGTATACCTTGTACTTGTACTTGTAGTAAATAAAGATGTTATTATTATGACAACATGAACGTAGATAAGTACGTTTATGGAACAACTTGCAATGTGAACACAGTGATGTTGTAGTGGCCAGGCTCAGGCTGGTACACACTGTTGTAGTGGCCAGGCTCAGGCTGGTACACACTGTTGTAGTGGCCAGGCTCAGGCTGGTACACACTGTTGTAGTGGCCAGGCTCAGGCTGGTACACACTGTTGTAGTGGCCAGGCTCAGGCTGGTACACACTGATGTAGTGGCCAGGCTCAGGCTGGTACACACTGTTGTAGTGGCCAGGCTCAGGCTGGTACACACTGATGTAGTGGCCAGGCTCAGGCTGGTACACACTGTTGTAGTGGCCAGGCTCAGGCTGGTACACACTGTTGTAGTGGCCAGGCTCAGGCTGGTACACACTGTTGTAGTGGCCAGGCTCAGACTGGTACACACTGTTGTAGTGGCCAGGCTCAGGCTGGTACACACTGTTGTAGTGGACAGGCTCAGGCTGGTACACACTGTTGTAGTGGCCAGGCTCAGGCTGGTACACACTGATGTAGTGGCCAGGCTCAGGCTGGTACACACTGTTGTAGTGGCCAGGCTCAGGCTGGTACACACTGATGTAGTGGCCAGGCTCAGGCTGGTCACAAGTACTTGTGGCAGTTTACCAGACACACAGATAATGATCAAACTAAATGAAAAGTCTGTGGCCAGTTTATGGTTACTATGTTGAACAGTATCTGGTTTATTATCCACTCAGTGAGTAATACAAAGATAGTATAATAACGTATGAGATATGTCAAGATAATCTTATTAATCATAATAAGATACCAGATACATTAAGCAAATTTCCTAAATTTGCATTTAACAGATAAATCCAGGTGTACTCATGTAAACCCGTATGGAGCCTAGTTCCTAGGACTTTAGTGTATCCATATGCTTTTGCGCTACCGTCCATAGGATGGATGTGGGGTGCGCCATAAATTAGCCACTCCGGTGGCAAAATCAAAAATTCCCTCACTCCCTCCCTTTCTATCTCCATATCTCCCTAACTCTCTCCTTCCCTCCCTTCCTCCCTCCTCCCTCCATCCCTCCCTCCCTCCATCCCTCCTTCCCTCCTCTCTCCCTCTCAACAGAGCCATGCACAGCACAATAATACTTAACAATCATCCCTAAAATAGTAAGTCTGTCTTCACTTCTTCACCTGATTTCCCTGTTATTAGAGAGTTTTACATTCTGTGTATTGAACTGTTGCGAGGTTATCATGGAGTTACTAGTGAACAAGACCGGAGACACAGGTGTTGAGTCCTCACCCACTCTCACACTGTGTGTCACACCTGCTGTCCTCACCCACTCTCACACTGTGTGTCTCACCTGCTGTCCTCACCCACTCTCACACTGTGTGTCACACCTGCTGTCCTCACCCACTCTCACACTGTGTGTCACACCTGCTGTCCTCACCCACTCTCACACTGTGTGTCACACCTGCTGTCCTCACCCACTCTCACACTGTGTGTCACACCTGCTGTCCTCACCCACTCTCACACTGTGTGTCACACCTGCTGTCCTCACCCACTCTCACACTGTGTGCCACACTTGCTGTGATCCACAACTAACTGGTCTTCGTTACTTTACACCTAGTAGTGAGATCTTACCTGAAGAAGTGTGAGTATAGTGGGCGGTATTGTGGTGAAGTATGGTGGGCGGTGTTGTGGGGGAGTATGGTGGGCGGTGTTGTGGGGGAGTATGGTGGGCGGTGTTGTGGGGGAGTATGGTGGGCGGTGTTGTGGGGGAGTATGGTGGGCGGGGTTGTGGGGGAGTATGGTGGGCGGTGTTGTGGGGGAGTATGTTTGGCTGTGTTTTGGTGTAGTATGGTGGGCGGTGTTGTGGGGGAGTATGGTGGGCGGTGTTGTGGGGGAGTATGGTGGGCGGTGTTGTGGTGAAGTATGGTGGGCGGTGTTGTGGGGGAGTATGGTGGGCGGTGTTGTGGGGGAGTATGGTGGGCGGTGTTGTGGGGGAGTATGGTGGGCGGTGTTGTGGGGGAGTATGGTGGGCGGTGTTGTGGGGGAGTATGGTGGGCGGTGTTGTGGGGGAGTATGGTGGGCGGTGTTGTGGAGGAGTATGGTGGGCGGTGTTGTGGGGGAGTATGGTGGGCGGTGTTGTGGGGGAGTATGGTGGGCGGTGTTGTGGGGGAGTATGGTGGGCGGTGTTGTGGGGGAGTATGGTGGGCGGTGTTGTGGGGGAGTATGGTGGGCGGTGTTGTGGGGGAGTATGGTGGGCGGTGTTGTGGGGGAGTATGGTGGGCGGTGTTGTGGGGGAGTATGGTGGGCGGTGTTGTGGGGGAGTATGGTGGGCGGTGTTGTGGGGGAGTATGGTGGGCGGTGTTGTGGGGGAGTATGGTGGGCGGTGTTGTGGGGGAGTATGGTGGGGTGGGGTATGGTGTTGTGGGGGAGAATGGTGGGGTGGGGTGTGGTGTTGTGGGGGAGAATGGTGGGGTGGGGTGTGGTGTTGTGGGGGAGTATGGTGGGCGGTGTTGTGGGGGAGTATGGTGGGGTGGGGGGGAGGGAATGGTGGCTGTTGTAGGGGAGTAATGGTGGGCGGTGTTGTGGGGGTATGGTGGGCCCCAGTGTTGTGGGGGGTATGGTGGAGTGAGATGGTGTTGGGTGAGGTGAATGGTGGGAGTGGGGTGTGTTGTGGGGGGGAGAATGGTGGGAGTGGGTGGGGTGTGGTGTTGTGGGGGAGTATGGTGGGCGGTGTTGTGGGGGAGTATGGTGGGGTGGGGTGTGGTGTTGTGGGGGAGTATGGTGGGGTGGGGTGTGGTGTTGTGGGGGAGAATGGTGGGGTGGAATGTTGAAGGAGAAGTAAGGTGGGGTGGGCAGTTGTGAAGTTTTTTTTTTTTTAGCTTACGAAGAATATGTTCCAGCTCTTGGTCCAGCTTTCAGCACACTGCTGATGATATGTTGGGTGTGATATTCACTGCACACTTCCCACATGTCACTGATCACTTCACACATGTCACTGATCACTTCACACATGTCACTGATCACTTCCCACATGTCACTGATCACTTCCCACATGTCACTGATCACTTCACACATGTCACTGATCACTTCACACATGTCACTGATCACTTCCCACATGTCACTGATCACTTCACACATGTCACTGATCACTTCACACATGTCACTGATCACTTCACACATGTCACTGATCACTTCACACATGTCACTGATCACTTCACACATGTCACTGATCACTTCCCACATGTCACTGATCACTTCACACATGTCACTGATCACTTCACACATGTCACTGATCACTTCACACATGTCACTGATCACTTCACACATGTCACTGATCACTTCCCACATGTCACTGATCACTTCACACATGTCACTGATCACTTCACACATGTCACTGATCACTTCACACATGTCACTGATCACTTCACACATGTCACTGATCACTTCCCACATGTCACTGATCACTTCCCACATGTCACTGATCACTTCACACATGTCACTGATCACTTCACACATGTCACTGATCACTTCACACATGTCACTGATCACTTCACACATGTCACTGATCACTTCACACATGTCACTGATCACTTCCCACATGTCACTGATCACTTCACACATGTCACTGATCACTTCACACATGTCACTGATCACTTCACACATGTCACTGATCACTTCCCACATGTCACTGATCACTTCACACGCTGCCCATGTCACTGATCACTTCACACATGTCACTGATCACTTCACACATGTCACTGATCACTTCACACATGTCACTGATCACTTCACACATGTCACTGTCACTGACTGATCACTTCACACATGTCACTGATCACTTCACACATGTCACTGATCACTTCACACATGTCACTGATCACTTCACACATGTCACTGATCACTTCCCACATGTCACTGATCACTTCACACATGTCACTGATCACTTCACACATGTCACTGATCACTTCACACATGTCACTGATCACTTCACACATGTCACTGATCACTTCACACATGTCACTGATCACTTCACACATGTCACTGATCACTTCACACATGTCACTGATCACTTCACACATGTCACTGATCACTTCACACATGTCACTGATCACTTCACACATGTCACTGCCCACATCACACATGTCACTGATCACTTCACACATGTCGCTGCCCATATCACACGTCACTGATCACGTCACACATGTCACTGATCACTTCACACATGTCACTGATCACTTCACACATGTCACTGATCACTTCACACATGTCACTGCCCACATCACACATGTCACTGATCACTTCACACATGTCACTGATCACTTCACACATGTCACTGATCACTTCACACATGTCACTGATCACTTCCCACATGTCACTGATCACTTCCCACATGTCACTGATCACTTCACACATGTCACTGATCACTTCACACATGTCACTGATCACTTCACACATGTCACTGATCACTTCACACATGTCACTGATCACTTCACACATGTCACTGATCACTTCACACATGTCACTGATCACTTCACACATGTCACTGATCACTTCACACATGTCACTGCCCACATCACACATGTCACTGATCACTTCACACATGTCGCTGCCCATATCACACGTCACTGATCACGTCACACATGTCACTGATCACTTCACACATGTCACTGATCACTTCACACATGTAGCTGCCCATATCACACACGTCACTGATCACTTCACACATGTCACTGATCACTTCACACATGTCACTGCCCACATCACACATGTCACTGATCACTTCACACATGTCACTGATCACTTCATTCCACTTAACCATTCTGAAGGCATAACACTTTCCTGACATACCTGTGGCTCAGGTGTGTAGTTCCCACACCACTTGTGTGTAGTTCCCACACCACTGGTGTGTAGTTCCCACACCACTGGTGTGTAGTTCCCACACCACTGGTGTGTACTTTCTCTTGTCCCTTGCTACATCTGTGGTACATAACGCATCCCTATCTACCTTGTGATAACCCTGAGTATCTTGTATAATGTGAAGCTATCTCCCATTACTCTTGGTTCCTACATTATTGTATTTTCCGGTATAAGGCGCACGACAGAAGTATCATAACGGCAGATCAGTGGTCACATTCTAAGGTTACTCACCCTCTTACTTTACGCTAAAGCGTAACCCAAACCTGACGCTTGACCCTGACCTTAAGCATAATAAGGCGCAGGGGATAAAAAGGTGCGCCTTATATGCCGAGAAAATATCGGTAACTCTTAACCCATTAGAGCGGGAAAATATGGAGACCAATTAAATTTGATCTGAGGAACGGTAAGGGGCAGCTCCAGTTCCTCGGTTCAA
This sequence comes from Cherax quadricarinatus, assembly GCF_038502225.1. Taxonomy (NCBI): domain Eukaryota; kingdom Metazoa; phylum Arthropoda; class Malacostraca; order Decapoda; family Parastacidae; genus Cherax; species Cherax quadricarinatus. The sequence goes on from NC_091293.1 coordinate 59,140,828, forward strand.
GAGACCATCACCAGCATGAAGGCGTGAGTCACCTCCCTGGAAGATCAACACAGTGAAGGATGAAGAGTGAGAGGTGAATGTTGTGATGCTGCTGCTGTTGTTGCTGTCTCTCTCTCCTCTAGCAACCAGGCGCTAATTTGAATTTCCTTGTGAAGAGTTGATTAAGACTGTTACTCCTGCATAATAAGTCCCTGGCTTGGGTTTTTGTCCTTGGCTTATGTCTTTGTTGCTGGGTTATGTCTTTGTCACTGGGTTTTGTCTTGTACAAGAATGACATTCTTGTTTATGTTGCTGACGTCACTTGGAAGACTTCAGTGCGAACATTGTTCAGTGTTGTTTACTCTATCGTTAGTAAACATTGTTCAGTGTTGTTCACTCTGTCGTTAGTAAACATTGTTCAGTGTTGTTCACTCCGGCATTGGTGATAAGATGGAACAGTTGAGTGCAACACGATGTGTAGAGCACTGCAGGGCTCTACAAGACGGAGTAAAACTCTTCATACAAACCTGGATAGTTCTCTAGGGCAGGGTGTGCCTGCGAGCATAACACTGAATGGCTTTATATAGTGCACAGTAATACATAGCTACCAAGCAGAAGCCGAGTGTGGCTCAAGGTATAGAAGAGAAAGGAGGAGAAAAAGGAGTGAGGGAAAGAAGGAGGAATGGGAAGAAAAGTGACCTCCACCACTTCTGTACTACAGGAGTGACCTCCACCACTACCACTCTAGTAGGAAGGACCTCCACCATTAACACTGTACAAGGAAGGACCTTCACCACTACCACTCTCATAATCTTCATCAATATATTAATAACCAAGGCACCAGCAACTACGACATGGTGATGTTAATTATTTAAACGCTGCTCCAGCCAGTGGCTTCATCAGTCCAGTACCCCAGCTACGGGCTTGCGAAACGTTTCCCTAATAAAGATAAATAAATGTTGCATACGTATCTCATTCGTCAACTTGTCGGTTTTCCAAGCCATTTATACAGCAATTCTAACATGATTTCCAGCAAAATCAAATAGGCTCTGGAGGGATGATCACGGTCGTCAGCGTTAAGTGGGGGTATTTACGACGACCTCGCTGAGGACACAACAAATGTAGCAGTTTAAGCAGAGCTTCGAGTTGCAGTTCACAGAGATATCGTCAGTGTTCTCGGTAACTAGACAATGATAAACACTGGTGCGAAATGAGATGTAGGCGAACAGTGACAGATGTTTCGCCCACACCTGACTTTGAAACAAGTTTGTGGCTTGCTTGAACTCATATTAGGCACGTATGATTCACACTTCGCTGTGCTGAGTAGGGAATTAATGACTCAGCTATGGTTAGGCTCACTTGCCTGACTTTTTACTAACCTACTACCAAAGAGTAGGGTGGATCCTGGCTAGGAGGACACCAGGAATCAACAAGCACTCCAGTACCAGAGAACAGAGTGGATCTTGGCTAGGAGGATACCAGGAAGCAACAAGCACTCCACTACCAGATAACAGAGTGGATCCTGGCTAGGAGGACACCAGGAATCAACAAGCACTCCACTACCAGACAACAAAGTGGATCCTGGCTAGGAGGACACCAGGAATCAACAAGTACTCCACTACCAGACAAAATGGATCCTGGCTAGGAGGACACCAGGAATCAACAAGTACTCCACTACCAGACAAAGTGGATCCTGGCTAGTAGGACACCAGGAATCAACAAGTACTCCACTACCAGACAAAGTGGATCCTGGTTAGGAGGACACCAGGAATCAACAAGCACTCCACTACCAGACAACAAAGTGGATCCTGGCTAGGAGGACACCAGGAATCAACAAGTACTCCACTACCAGACAACAAAGTGGATCCTGGCTAGGAGGACACCAGGAATCAACAAGCACTCCACTGCCAGACAACATAGCAGCGAAGCTGACACCGAACTTCCTGTTTGACTTCTTCTTCCCACCAAAAGAATCTTGTTGTTTATCTCTGGGCTGCAACTCCCATGGGAAGGCTCAACTTGCAAGCGAGAACGCATGACAAACATCTCGGAGCAGCATTCACTTAAGGTTTTTGCAGGTCTCTGCCTCCCTGGAGAGGTGTCCAGCCAGCGTAGCCATAGCACCAGTGCTGACCATAATCAACCCCCAACGAAAGGACTTAGAAAACCGACCTCTTGAATGGAGTGCGTGGGAGGGGAGTGGGTAAGCGATGTATGAGTGCGTGGGCTGGGGAGTTAGTGTGGGTGTGAGTGCAAGGTTGTGGTCGTTATTTCATGAGCGTGGATGTGAGTGCAAGGTCGTGGTCGTTATTTCATGAGCGTGGATGTGAGTGCGTGGGCGTAAGTGTATGGGGGCGTTAATTTACCACGATATAAAACTACGATAAATGATGCATATACAGGTGAACAAATAATGCAGTTAAACTCTTTTATCTGGACTTCGTTCAAATTTAATTATTCTCCTGTTTTTTTCTGTCAGCTTCTACCAAAATTTCTATTCCACTTCATTCATTTCTTCTTATTATTTAATTATGCTTCTTTTAAATTTTCTTTTCCATGTCTTCACCTTATAAATACTTTTCTTCAATTTCATCGTCTGTTTCCTGTCCATCTGCTCGTCCTTCCCCGTGGTAAGCAGCGTCTCAGACACACTCAATGAACATTAATCGTGTAAATCCCACTCCAAGAGTTTCTGCTGCAAATAGACCGATAATCTGCCGATAATTGATGTCAAGAGAGACGCTAGTTGCTGCGCACGTTTACTTCTTACTTCTTACTTCTTCTTTGTTGTTAGACGAAGAATGAGGGGAGACCTGATCGAAGTGTATAATTGGAAGACAGGTATTAATAAAGGGGATATTAACAAGGTCTTGAGGATATCTCTCCAAGAGAGAACCCGCAGTAATGGATTTAAATTAGATAAGTTTAGATTTAGAAAGGACATAGGAAAGTATTGGTTTGGAAATAGGGTAGTTGATGAGTGGAACAGTCTACCTAGTTGGGTTATTGAGGCTAGGACTTTGGGTAGTTTCAAATTTAGGTTGGATAAGTACATGAGTGGGAGGGGTTGGATTTGAGTGGGACTTGCACATCGGAGCTTGTTTCTTGGGTGGCATTGAAAATTGGGTAGGTCAAATGTTTTGTTAGTGGGATGAATTGTAAAGGACCTGCCTAGTATGGGCCAACAGGCTTCCTGCAGTGTGCCTCCTTTCTTATGTTCTTATGTTCTTATGTTCTTATGTTCTTACTTCTTCTCCTTCTACTTCTTTTCACTCTTTATTTCATTCACAAGTAAATTTTCCTTGTCTTGATTAGTTTTTTTTGTGGTTTTCTGTCTTCTTCAGTCTTCTTGGTCTTCTTCAGTCTTCTTGGTCTTCTTCAGTCTTCGTGGTCTTCGTCAGTCTTCTTGGTCTTCTTCAGTCTTCTTGGTCTTCTTCAGTCTTCTTGGTCTTCTTCAGTCTTCGTGGTCTTCGTCAGTCTTCTTGGTCTTCTTCAATCTTCTTGGAATTCTTCAGTTTTCTTGGTCTTCTTCAATCTTCTTGGTCTTCTTCAATCTTCTTGGTCTTCTTCAATCTTCTTGGTCTTCTTCAATCTTCTTGGTCTTCTTCAATCTTCTTGGTCTTCTTCAATCTTCTTGGTCTTTTTCAACCTTCTTGGTCTTCTTCAATCTTCTTGGTCTTCTTCAATCTTCTTGGTCTTCTTCAATCTTCTTGGTCTTCTTCAATCTTCTTGGTCTTTTTCAATCTTCTTGGTCTTCTTCAATCTTCTTGGTCTTTTTCAATCTTCTTGGTCTTCTTCAATCTTCTTGGTCTTTTTCAATCTTCTTGGTCTTCTTCAATCTTCTTGGTCTTCTTCAATCTTCTTGGTCTTCTTTAGTTTTCTTGGTCTTCTTTGGTCTTCTTGGTCTTCTTCAGTCTTCTTGGTCTTCTTTAGTCTTCTTGGTCTTCTTCAATCTTCTTGGTCTTCTTCAATCTTCTTGGTCTTCTTCAATCTTCTTGGTCTTCTTCAATCTTGGTCTTCTTCAATCTTCTTAGTCTTCTTCAATCTTCTTGGTCTTCTTCAATCTTCTTGGTCTTCTTCAATCTTCTTGGTCTTCTTCAGTCTTCTTGGTCTTCTTCAGTCTTCTTGGTCTTCTTCAGTCTTCTTGGTCTTCTTTAGTCTTCTTGGTCTACTTCAGTCTTCTTGGTCTTCTTCAGTCTTCTTGGTCTTTTTCAGTCTTCGTGGTCTTCGTCAGTCTTCTTGGTCTTCTTCAATCTTCTTGGAATTCTTCAGTTTTCTTGGTCTTCTTCAATCTTCTTGGTCTTCTTCAATCTTCTTGGTCTTCTTCAATCTTCTTGGTCTTCTTCAATCTTCTTGGTCTTCTTTAGTTTTCTTGGTCTTCTTTGGTCTTCTTGGTCTTCTTCAGTCTTCTTGGTCTTCTTTAGTCTTCTTGGTCTTCTTCAATCTTCTTGGTCTTCTTCAATCTTCTTGGTCTTCTTCAATCTTCTTGGTCTTCTTCAATCTTCTTGGTCTTCTTCAATCTTCTTGGTCTTCTTCAATCTTCTTGGTCTTCTTCAATCTTCTTGGTCTTCTTCAATCTTCTTGGTCTTCTTCAATCTTCTTGGTCTTCTTCAATCTTCTTGGTCTTCTTCAATCTTCTTGGTCTTCTTCAATCTTCTTGGTCTTCTTCAGTCTTCTTGGTCTTCTTCAGTCTTCTTGGTCTTCTTCAGTCTTCTTGGTCTTCTTCAGTCTTCTTGGTCTTCTTCAGTCTTCTTGGTCTTCTTCAGTCTTCTTGGTCTTCTTCAGTCTTCTTGGTCTTCTTCAATCTTCTTGGTCTTCTTCAATCTTCTTGGTCTTCTTCAATCTTCTTGATCTTCTTTACTCTTCTTGGTCACCTTCAATCTTCCATGCCTTCTTCTCATTCTCTTTTTATTTATTTCTGTTCTTCTTGTGCACCACTTCTTCTCCTTCCTTCATCGCGCCTGCTCCTCCTCCTTCCTTCGTCGCGCCTGCTCCTCCGCCTTCCTTCATCGCGCCTGCTCCTCCTCCTTCCTTCATCGCGCCTGCTCCTCCTCCTTCCTTCATCGCGCCTGCTCCTCCTCCTTCCTTCAACGCGCCTGCTCCTCCTCCTCCTTCTTCTCCTCTTCCTCCTCCTGCTTGTAGTCGAGCTCACTCAGAAGACACTTTTGAAGAGAACTTCCCATTAGAGAAGACATGACTCTTCTAAGAGCACTTCTCTTCTAAGAGCACTTCTATTCTAAGAGCACTTCTCTTCTAAGAGCACTTCTCTTCTAAGAGCACTTCTCTTCTAAGAGCACTTCTCTTCTAAGAGCACTTCTCTTCTAAGAGTGCTTGTCTTCTAAGAGCACTTCTCTTCTAAGAGCACTTCTCTTCTAAGAGTGCTTGTCTTCTAAGAGCACTTCTCTTCTAAGAGCACTTCTCTTCTAAGAGTGCTTGCCTCCTTCTAAGAGCACTTCTCTTCTAAGAGTGCTTGTCTTCTAAGAGCACTTCTCTTCTAAGAACACTTCTCTTCTAAGACTGCTTGTCTTCTAAGAGCACTTCTCTTCTAAGAGCACTTCTCATCTAATAGTGCTTGTCTTCTAAGAGCACTTCTCTTCTAAGAGTGCTTGTCTTCTAAGAGCACTTCTCTTCTAAGAGCACTTCTCTTCTAAGAGTGCTTGTCTTCTAAGAGCACTTCTCTTCTAAGAGTGCTTGTCTTCTAAGAGCACTTCTCTTCTAAGAGTGCTTGTCTTCTAAGAGCACTTCTCTTCTAAGAGTGCTTGTCTTCTAAGAGCACTTCTCTTCTAAGAGCACTTCTCTTCTAAGAGTGCTTGTCTTCTAAGAGCACTTCTCTTCTAAGAGTGCTTGTCTTCTAAGAGCACTTCTCTTCTAAGAGTGCTTGTCTTCTAAGAGCACCTCTCTTCTAAGAGTGCTTGTCTTCTAAGAGCACTTCTCTTCTAAGACTGCTTGTCTTCTAAGAGCACTTCTCTTCTAAGAGTGCTTGTCTTCTAAGAGCACCTCTCTTCTAAGAGTGCTTGTCTTCTAAGAGCACTTCTATTCTAAGAGTGCTTGTCTTCTAAGAGCACTTCTCTTCTAAGAGTGCTTGTCTTCTAAGAGCACTTCTCTTCTAAGACTGCTTGTCTTCTAAGAGCACTTCTCTTCTAAGAGTGCTTGTCTTCTAAGAGCACTTCTCTTCTAAGACTGCTTGTCCTCTAAGAGCACTTCTCTTCTAAGACTGCTTGTCTTCTAAGAGCACTTCTCTTCTAAGACTGCTTGTCTTCTAAGAGCACCTCTCTTCTAAGAGTGCTTGTCTTCTAAGAGCACTTCTCTTCTAAGACTGCTTGTCTTCTAAGAGCACTTCTCTTCTAAGACTGCTTGTCTTCTAAGAGCACTTCTCTTCTAAGAGTGCTTGTCTTCTAAGAGCACTTCTCTTCTAAGAGTGCTTGTCTTCTAAGAGCACTTCTCTTCTAAGAGTGCTTGTCTTCTAAGAGCACTTCTCTTCTAAGACTGCTTGTCTTCTAAGAGCACTTCTCTTCTAAGAGTGCTTGTCTTCTAAGAGCACTTCTCTTCTAAGACTGCTTGTCTTCTAAGAGCACTTCTCTTCTAAGATTGCTTGTCTTCTAAGAGCACTTCTCTTCTAAGAGTGCTTGTCTTCTAAGAGCACTTCTCTTCTAAGACTGCTTGTCTTCTAAGAGCACTTCTCTTCTAAGAGTGCTTGTCTTCTAAGAGCACTTCTCTTCTAAGAGTGCTTGTCTTCTAAGAGCACTTCTCTTCTAAGAGTGCTTGTCTTCTAAGAGCACTTCTCTTCTAAGACTGCTTGTCTTCTAAGAGCACTTCTCTTCTAAGAGTGCTTGTCTTCTAAGAGCACTTCTCTTCTAAGAGCACTTCTCTTCTAAGAGTGCTTGTCTTCTAAGAGCACTTCTCTTCTAAGAGCACTTCTCTTCTAAGAGTGCTTGTCTTCTAAGAGCACTTCTCTTCTAAGAGCACTTCTCTTCTAAGAGTGCTTGTCTTCTAAGAGCACTTCTCTTCTAAGAGCACTTCTCTTCTAAGACTGCTTGTCTTCTAAGAGCAATTCTCTTCTAAGAGTGCTTGTCTTCTAAGAGCACTTCTCTTCTAAGAGCACTTTTCTTCTAAGAGCACTTCTCTTCTAAGAGCGCTTCTCTTCTAAGAGCACTTCTCTTCTAAGAGCACTTCTCTTCTAAGAGCACTTCTCTTCTAAGAGCACTTCTCTTCTAAGAGCACTTCTCTTGTAAAAGTGCTTCTCTTCTAAGAGCACTTCTCTTCTAAGAGCGCTTCTCTTCTAAGAGCGCTTCTCTTCTAAAGTGCATCTCTTCTAAAGTGCTTCTCTTCTAAAGTGCATCTCTTCTAAAGTGCTTCTCTTCTAAAGTTTCTCTTCTAAAGTGCTTCTCTTCTAAAGTGCTTCTCTTCTAAAGTGCTTCTCTTCTAAAGTGCATCTCTTCTAAAGTGCTTCTCTTCTAAAGTTTCTCTTCTAAAGTGCTTATCTTCTAAAGTGCTTCTCTTCTAAAGTGCTTCTCTTCTAAAGTGCTTCTCTTCTAAAGTTTCTCTTCTAAAGTGCTTCTCTTCTAAAGTGCTTCTCTTCTAAAGTGCTTCTCTTCTAAAGTGCTTCTCTTCTAAAGTTTCTCTTCTAAAGCGCTTCTCTTCTAAAGTGCTTCTCTTCTAAAAGTGCTTCTCTTCTAAAGTGCTTCTCTTCTAAAGTGCTTCTCTTCTAAGTGCTTCTCTTCTAAAGTGCTTCTCTTCTAAAAGTGCTTCTCTTCTAAAGTGCTTCTCTTCTAAAGTGTTTCTCTTCTAAAGTGCTTCTCTTCTAAAGTGGTTCTCTTCTAAATGTGATTCTCTTCTAAAGTGCTTCTCTTCTAAAGTGCTTCTCTTCTAAAGTGCTTCTCTTCCACAAGTGCTTCTCTTCTAAAGTGCTTCTCTTCTAAAGTGCTTCTCTTCTAAGAGCGCTTCTCTTCTAAAGTGCTTCTTTTCTAAGTGCTTCTCTTCTAAAAGTTCTTCTTTTCTAAAGTGCTTCTCTTCTAAGAACGCTTCTCTTCTAAGAGCGCTTCTCTTCTAAAGTGCTTCTCTTCTAAGTGCTTCTCTTCTAAAGTGCTTCTCTTCTAAAGTGCTTCTCTTCTAAAGTGCTTCTCTTCTAAAGTGCTTCTCTTCCACAAGTGCTTCTCTTCTACAAGTGCTTCTCTTCTAAGGATATACTTCTTAGAGTACTTACTTTCTAAGAACACTCGTCCAGTCCTGGTCTTAGACTGGAAGTTACCTGTCAACCTGACCAGAAGTTACCTGTCCATTAGACCAGAAGTTACCTGTCGACCCTCCCATTTATTCGTCCCTTCTCCCCTCCTCCCCTCCTCCCCTCCTCTCACTCCTCCCCTCCTCCCACTCCTACCCCCTCCCCATTCTCTTATCTCCTGCAATCATCACAACTTCATACTATTTCCGTAAGTTTTTCACTGTTACACACACAGTCTTAAGCTGACCTCATGTTAAGTGCTTGATATATATATATATATATATATATATATATATATATATATATATATATATATATATATATATATATATATATATATATATATATATATATATATATATATATATATATATATATATATATATATATATATATATATATATACATATATATATATATATATATATATATATATATATATATATATATATATATATATATATATATATATATATATATATATATATATATATATATATATACATATGAATGAATTAATTTGGACTATAACAAATGACTGAATATAAACATGCCATATACATTCTGTTTTCCAGTCATTATATATTGATGAACGGCTGTTTAAATCCCGTTAAAGTCCCACCGCTATGCCGGTTAAATCCCACCTTGTATCAGGTATTACGGAAGCGCAATTGTGACCGGCCTGCCGTTGTTGCAGGTTGCTGCAGGTGTCCGTTGTTGTTGCAGGTGTCTTCTGTTCCTGCAAGTGTCTGCTGTAGTTGCAGGTGTCTTCTGTTGCTGCAGGTGTCTTCTGTTGTTGCAGGTGTCTTCTGTTGCTGCAGGTGTTTTCTGTTGTTGCAGGTGTCTTCTGTTGTTGCAGGAGTCTTCTGTTTCTGCAGGTGTCTTCTGTTGTTGCAGGTGTCTTCTGTTGTTGCAGGTGTCTTCTGTTGTTGCAGGTGTCTTCTGTTTCTGCAGGTGTCTTCTGTTGTTGCAGGTGTCTTCTGTTGTTGCAGGTGTCTTCTGTTGTTGCAGGTGTCTTCTCTTGTAGCAGGTGTCTTCTGTTGTTGCAGGTGTCTTCTGTTTCTGCAGGTGTCTTCTGTTGTTGCAGGTGTCTTCTGTTGTAGCAGGTGTCTTCTGTTGTTGCAGGTGTCTTCTGTTGTAGCAGGTGTCTTCTGTTGTTGCAGGTGTCTTCTGTTGTAGCAGGTGTCTTCTGTTGTTGCAGGTGTCTTCTGTTGTAGCAGGTGTCTTCTGTTGTTGCAGGTGTCTTCTGTTGTAGCAGGTGTCTTCTGTTGTTGCAGGTGTCTTCTGTTGTAGCAGGTGTCTTCTGTTGTTGCAGGTGTCTTCTGTTGTAGCAGGTGTCTTCTGTTGTTGCAGGTGTCTTCTGTTGTAGCAGGTGTCTTCTGTTGTAGCAGGTGTCTTCTGTTGTTGCAGGTGTCTTCTGTTGTAGCAGGTGTCTTCTGTTGTTGCAGGTGTCTTCTGTTGTAGCAGGTGTCTTCTGTTGTAGCAGGTGTCTTCTGTTGTTGCAGGTGTCTTCTGTTGTAGCAGGTGTCTTCTGTTGTAGCAGGTGTCTTCTGTTGTAGCAGGTGTCTTCTGTTGTAGCAGGTGTCTTCTGTTGTAGCAGGTGTCTTCTGTTGTAGCAGGTGTCTTCTGTTGTAGCAGGTGTCTTCTGTTGTAGCAGGTGTCTTCTGTTGTAGCAGGTGTCTTCTGTTGTTGCAGGTGTCTTCTGTTGTAGCAGGTGTCTTCTGTTGTAGCAGGTGTCTTCTGTTGTAGCAGGTGTCTTCTGTTGTAGCAGGTGTCTTCTGTTGTTGCAGGTGTCTTCTGTTGTAGCAGGTGTCTTCTGTTGTTGCAGGTGTCTTCTGTTGTAGCAGGTGTCTTCTGTTGTAGCAGGTGTCTTCTGTTGTTGCAGGTGTCTTCTGTTGTAGCAGGTGTCTTCTGTTGTAGCAGGTGTCTTCTGTTGTAGCAGGTGTCTTCTGTTGTAGCAGGTGTCTTCTGTTGTAGCAGGTGTCTTCTGTTGTAGCAGGTGTCTTCTGTTGTAGCAGGTGTCTTCTGTTGTAGCAGGTGTCTTCTGTTGTAGCAGGTGTCTTCTGTTGTTGCAGGTGTCTTCTGTTGTAGCAGGTGTCTTCTGTTGTTGCAGGTGTCTTCTGTTGTAGCAGGTGTCTTCTCTTGTTGCAGGTGTCTTCTGTTGTAGCAGGTGTCTTCTGTTGTAGCAGGTGTCTTCTGTTGTTGCAGGTGTCTTCTGTTGTAGCAGGTGTCTTCTGTTGTAGCAGGTGTCTTCTGTTGTAGCAGGTGTCTTCTGTTGTAGCAGGTGTCTTCTGTTGTAGCAGGTGTCTTCTGTTGTAGCAGGTGTCTTCTGTTGTAGCAGGTGTCTTCTGTTGTTGCAGGTGTCTTCTGTTGTTGCAGGTGTCTTCTGTTGTAGCAGGTGTCTTCTGTTGTTGCAGGTGTCTTCTGTTTCTGCAGGTGTCTTCTGTTGTTGCAGGTGTCTTCTGTTGTAGCAGGTGTCTTCTGTTGTTGCAGGTGTCTTCTGTTGTAGCAGGTGTCTTCTGTTGTTGCAGGTGTCTTCTGTTGTAGCAGGTGTCTTCTGTTGTAGCAGGTGTCTTCTGTTGTAGCAGGTGTCTTCTGTTGTAGCAGGTGTCTTCTGTTGTAGCAGGTGTCTTCTGTTGTAGCAGGTGTCTTCTGTTGTTGCAGGTGTCTTCTGTTGTTGCAGGTGTCTTCTGTTGCATATACGTGTAGTGATGATGATCACACATATTTACATGTAGAGATAGATAATGCCTGCACCACACACACACACACACACACACACACACACACACACACACACACACACACACACACACACACACACACACACACACACACACACGCAGAAAGTGCAAAGGTTTGCGACAAGGTTAGTTCCAGAGGACAGGAGGGTCAGGGGAGACATGATAACGACATATAAAATATTGCGCGGAATAGGCAAGGTGGACAAAGACAGGATGTTCCAGGGAGGGGACACAGAAACAAAAGTTCACAATTGGAAGTTGAAGACACAGATGAGTCAGAGAGATATTAGGAAGTATTTCTTCAGTCATAGAGTTGTCAGGCAGTGGAATAGCCTAGAAAGTGACGTAGTGGAGGCGGGAACCATACATAGTTTTAAGACGAGGTATGATAAACCTCATGGAGCGGGGAGAGAGAGGACCCAGTAGCAACCGGTGAAGAGGCGGGGCCAAGAGCTAAGACTCGACCCCTGCAACCACAAATGGGTGAGTACAAATAGGTGAGTACACACACACACACTCTCTCACACACACACACACACACACACACACACACACACACACACACACACACACACACACACACACACACACACACACACACACAGGACCTAGTAGCACTCAGTGAAGAGGCGGGGCCAGGAGCTGAGTATAGACCCCTGCAACCACAATTAGGTGAATACAATTAGGTGAGTATACACACACACACACACATACAAACACACACACACACAATGGATCAGAGAATACCTGACAGGGAGGCAACAACGAGTCATGGTACGTAATTATGTATCACAGTGGGCGCCTGTGACGAGCGGGGTCCCACAGGGGTCGGTCCTAGGACCAGTGCTATTTTTGGTATATGTGAATGACATGATGGATGGGTTAGACTCAGAAGTGTCCCTGTTCGCAGATGATGTGAAGTTAATGATTAGAACTAAATCAGATGAGGTTCAGGCAGGACTTCAAAGAGGCCTTGACAGGTTGGAAACCTGGTCCAGCAGCTGGCTTCTCGAATTTAACCCAGCCAAATGCAAAGTCATGAAGATCGGGGAAGGGCAAAGAAGACCGCAGACGGAGTATAAGCTATGTGGCCACAGACTGCAAACCTCGCTCAAGGAAAAAGATCTTGGGGTGAGTGTAACACCAAGCACGTCTCCGGAAGCACTCATCAACCAGATAACTGCTGCGGCATATGGGCGCCTGGCAAACCTGAGAACAGCGTTCCGATACCTTAGTAAGGAATCGTTGAAGACACTGTATACCGTGTACGTCAGGCCCATACTGGAATATGCACCACCTGTTTGAAACCCACACTTGATCAAGCTCGTCAAGAAATTAGAGAAAGTGCAAAGGTTCGCAACAAGGTTAGTTCCAGAATTAAGGGGAATGTCCTAAGAAAAAAGGTTAAGGGAAATCGACCTGACGACACTGGAGGGCAGGAGGGTTAGGGGAGACATGATAACGACATGTAAAGTACTGCGTGGAATAGACAAGGTGGACAGAGACAGGATGTTCCAGAGAGGTGACACAGAAACAAGGGGTCACAGTTGGAAGCTGAAGACCCAGATGAGTCAAAGGGATGTTAGAAAGTATTTCTTCAGTCATAGAGTAGTCAGGAAGTGAAATAGCCTAGTAAGTGAGGTAGTGGAGGCAGGTACCATGCATAGCTTTAAGATGAGGTTTGATAAAGCTCATGGAGCAGGGAGAGAGGGCGGAACTCAGATGGGTGTCAATACATGTACGTGTACATGAATGTGTAGCGTGACGGTAGAACAAGTGGAAGTAGCAAGATGTACCTGTTATCTTGCGTGTTTAGCAGAAAGAATATTCATCAGCAATCCTACCAGTTTCTTAAACATTTACAGGTTTCCGTATCACAGGCATCTGGCAGGACGGTCGCACCTTCCTGGGTTGTTGCTGTCTACCAACCTACTACACAGGACGGTCGTACCTTCCTGGGTTGTTGCTGTCTACCAACCTACTACACAGGACGGTCGTACCTTCCTGGGTTGTTGCTGTCTACCAACCTACTACCACAGGACGGTCGTACCTCCCTGGGTTGTTGCTGTCTTCTAACATACTACCACAGGACGGTCGTACCTCCCTGGGTTGTTGCTGTCTTCCAACCTACTACCATAGGACGGTCGTACCTCCCTGGGTTGTTGCTGTCTACCAACATACTACCACAGGACGGTCGTACCTCCCTGGGTTGTTGCTGTCTACCAACATACTACCACAGGACGGTCGTACCTCCCTGGGTTGTTGCTGTCTACCAACCTACTACACAGGACGGTCGTACCTTCCTGGGTTGTTGCTGTCTACCAACCTACTACCACAGGACGGTCGTACCTCCCTGGGTTGTTGCTGTCTACCAACATACTACCACAGGACGGTCGTACCTCCCTGGGTTGTTGCTGTCTACCAACCTACTACACAGGACGGTCGTACCTTCCTGGGTTGCTGCTGTCTACCAACATACTACCACAGGACGGTCGTACCTCCCTGGGTTGTTGCTGTATACCAACCTACTACACAGGACGGTCGTACCTCCCTGGGTTGTTGCTGTCTACCAACCTACTACACAGGACGGTCGTACCTTCCTGGGTTGCTGCTGTCTACCAACATACTACCACAGGACGGTCGTACCTCCCTGGGTTGTTGCTGTCTACCAACATACTACCACAGGACGGTCGTACCTCCCTGGGTTGTTGCTGTCTACCAACCTACTACACAGGACGGTCGTACCTCCCTGGGTTGCTGCTGTCTACCAACATACTACCACAGGACGGTCGTACCTCCCTGGGTTGTTGCTGTATACCAACCTACTACACAGGACGGTCGTACCTCTGCGGGTTGTTGTTGTCTACCAATCTACTATTCTTTTTAAATTTATATATTAAAATTCAGTATTTGACAGTCAAGCGTAAAGATTCCAGACATTGAGGTTTTTATTGAATAAAAATATTTCATTTCTACACATAAAAGGATATCGTATTGTGCTACTATTTTTAAAATATCAACATTGTGTATGTGTTGGCTAGGCGTCAGCACTATACTGACGTCTCACTGACTGAGACAAGCGTAATTTTTTTTTTTTTTATTATTTATTAACACTGGCCGATTCCCACCAAGGCAGGGTGGCCCGAAAAAGAAAAACTTTCACCATCATTCACTCCATCACTGTCTTGCCAGTTTTTAAACTGCAACATTAACACCCTTCCTTCAGAGTGCAGGCACTGTACTTCCCATCTCCATATTTCATGTCATGATAAATTTTTGGCAGTGTATGCCTAAATTATAATTTATTTAAAAAATTGTGTGTGCTTTCTTTTATGTGAACACACTGTAATATTCTGCGGCTTTATTGTAGTGTTGTATAAAGTTGTTTTTTGTTGCTATGTAACAAAGTTTTTGTTTCGCGATTTTATCTTTTTTCCTCTAGGATCTATGGCTAAGATTTTGAAGTTTGTCCTGACTGCATGACTGTCTCTGACAATATTTAAGGGAGACTTTTTCCCAACAGTACAAAGGTGTGATCCAAGCTACCCAAGACTTTAGACTCTATAACCCCACTCGGTACATCATCAGATGCAGCATTCTCCACCTGACCACAACATTCTGAACCTGACTGTAAATACTCGCGTACCTCCCACCCCAGGTAGATCTGTTTTTGACTTGAAAAAGCCCACTGTGTGGGCGAAACGTTGTCAATAAAGGATCACATTATACTGCATATGTGTTTATATTTCCATTCCAGTACAAAGGTGTACATAACTGATAATAGAGAGAATCAAGAGGTACACGGTCGACAAGTTTGGGAATCATTGCCACAGACGACGATGTATCTACGATAGTTTACTGTACTAGCCAAGTGCTTGTCCTGCTGGTTCTTGTGTGACTGTTTTGCCTTTGCGCTTCCAACATTACAGGAGAGTTTATTTCATTATTCAATTGTGGAAAAATAAACTTGAATGAGGTATAATGTGATCCTTTATTGACTACGTTTAGCCCACACAGTGGGATTTAACAAGGCACAAACAGATGTGCCTGGGTGAAGAGTATATGAGTATATATACGATGGAGAATCAAGTGGAGAGAGACTGCTGGGTGGGTCGGATTTGGGACTGACCTGTGAGGAACCGCCGAGAATGTTGGGTAGATTAGATCAGAGACTGACCTGCACGGGATGGGTGGGTGTGTAAATTGTTCGTAGGATAACGATGAAGAAGTTTCTTGGCGAAGGCTTCAGCTATGTTATAGAAGCCGTTGTTCTGGTTGAAATTGTTAGATATGCAGATAAGTGATGATTTCAGGATTCTGCGGTACTGATTGTCTTCCCTGGCGATAAGAATAGTTGTGGAAATTTCGGTGTTGAACGCAGACGTTCCTTAAATTGTCAGGTCTGCCTGCGTACTAGTGTTCTGAAATACGGGTTTGGAGATCTCTTGACTTCTCGCCCACGTATAATTGGTTGCAGTCATTGCAAGGGATTATGTATATCCCTGCTGAGGCTTGAACCTTGTCTTGTCTGTTACTGGTGATGTCCTTGGTGGTGGTGGACGTGGAGGTAGATACAAGGAATGAAGTACATATTGGAAAAGATGTTGGAAACGTGTTTGGCAGCATAATTGGTGGGAGGACTATGTATCTCCCATGTATCTCCTTGTCTTATTTTTCCATCGTGTCGGTATTTTTAAACTATTTATCTGTTATAATTATGTTTATCTCCCAAAAAATCTTTGCACGTGTTAGTGTTGCATCTTCTGCCTCGTAGTTTCATTCCGTTGTTTCTACTTATGGACTCATTCAGAGCTTCAGATAGGTCTTAGTGCTCGAGTGTACCTAAGCTATTGTATGTTCTGAAGGTTTGAATGAGATCTCGTAGTCTGCGTTCCCAAGTGAAAGGTTGAGTGCCTTGAGTTTTTCTTCATAGGATTTATTTCTGAGTGATGACACGTGCTAGGAAGCTCTACTCATTATTAACCTCTCCAATATCTTTTGTCTTTTAAGTAATTTGGAGACCAAACCTAGATGTCATGATAAATGGTATGGTGATACCACAATTACTGCCACTACTACCCTCTACTACCACTACTACTACCCACGCGACACTCCACCTGACTCCTGCCACTATATACTCTTTTCCTTGGTTATCTCTGTATTAGGACTGAAGAAGCCACTCGTGGCGAAACTGAACTGTACTGAACGTCATATTCTAGATGTTGTTTAACAAGTGCATGATAGTTAGTATCGTGTCTAGTATTTTGTGCTCAAAATTTTAAGCTGTGAAACCTAACAAAGTTAGCATCACTGCTCGCAGATAGGCAATGATTGATATTCATGAGGTCGTTGCTCATGCTTACTCCCAGGTCCTTCACTTCCCTAATTTCGGTTCGCTTATTGCCCAAGATTTTGGATTCGTGTTTGAGATTATTACATCCAAACTGCATTACTTTACTCCTGTCTACGTTGGAACTCATCATCCACATATCTGACAACGTCACTAACCTGTTCAGATCACTGAATACTCAAATAATCTGCTATGGATGCTGTACTTTTTCTCAGTTGGAACTTTCATCCCAGCTTTTTTATATAAATAATTGAATATTTCGAGCAAGTTTGTGAGGCTGTATGTTCTTTAGCTGCGGAATCCATGTTGGCTTCCAGTGAATAGGTTAATATCTTCCGGAAAGTTAGTTATCTTGGTCCTAATCTGTACCTATTTTACTGATAAGTGAACAGGTACAGCAGTTCCCTGTTCACTTATCCTAATGTTTCCACCGGTACCGGGGATCGAACCACGAACCTCAGTGTATGAGCTGAATGCGCTGGCAATCGAGATACTTTTCTTTTTTTTTTTTTTTTTTTTTTTTTTTTTTGCTTATGGTCTCGCACAGCTGACTGGTCAACTAACTTTGTTTTGTTTTCTCATTCTTATTTTTTAATGTTATCCCTTTTATACCTACAATTTTTATGTTTTCTGTTCCACATTTCCCCTGCGTTAACCGTGTTTAGTCGTTAAATCCGGTTAACGTTATTGATGTTTTTGTTGGATCTTAGCTGCTCAGTAACTGTGAATCATCGTAGTGTTGTCTTGGCTCTCAGAGTTTGTGCGGATTTTCATATGATTGTCGTTGTGATCACTGTGTCCTGGTCTCTCTTCTACCTCGCATAACTGTATCAGGTCACCACCTGTGCTCAGGACAACTTCCAAAATAACTTGACCCTCAGTAGTCGAAGTGACGCCTCCAGTTAGAAAGTTGTCATCCTCAGCGGTGCCTGGTCATCCTCTGACCAGGCCGCTGGTCATCCTCTGACCAGGTCACTGGTCATCCCCTGACCAGGTCACTGGTCATCCTCTGACCAGGCCGCTGGTCATCCCCTGATCAGGCTGCTGGTCATCCCCTGACCAGGTCACTGGTCATCCCCTGATGCTGGTCATCCCCTGACCAGGTCACTGGTCATCCCCTGACCAGGTCACTGATCATCCCCTGACCAGGTCACTGGTCATCCCCTGACCAGGTCACTGGTCATCCCCTGACCAGGTCACTGGTCATCCCCTGACCAGGCCGCTGGTCATCCCCTGACCAGGTCACTGGTCATCCCCTGACCAGGCTGCTGGTCATCCCCTGACCAGGCTGCTGGTCATCCTCTGACCAGGCCGCTGGTCATCCCCTGACCAGGCCGCTGGTCATCCCCTGACCAGGTCACTGGTCATCCCCTGATGCTGGTCATCCCCTGACCAGGCCGCTGGTCATCCCCTGACCAGGTCACTGGTCATCCCCTGACCAGGTCACTGGTCATCCCCTGACCAGGTCACTGGTCATCCCCTGACCAGGTCACTGGTCATCCCCTGACCAGGTCACTGGTCATCCCCTGACCAGGTCACTGGTCATCCCCTGACCAGGTCACTGGTCATCCCCTGACCAGGTCACTGGTCATCCCCTGACCAGGTCACTGGTCATCCCCTGACCAGGTCACTGGTCATCCCCTGACCAGGCCGCTGGTCATCCCCTGACCAGGTCACTGGTCATCCCCTGATGCTGGTCATCCCCTGACCAGGCCGCTGGTCATCCCCTGACCAGGTCACTGGTCATCCCCTGACCAGGTCACTGGTCATCCCCTGACCAGGTCACTGGTCATCCCCTGACCAGGTCACTGGTCATCCCCTGACCAGGTCACTGGTCATCCCCTGACCAGGTCACTGGTCATCCCCTGACCAGGTCACTGGTCATCCCCTGACCAGGTCACTGGTCATCCCCTGACCAGGTCACTGGTCATCCCCTGACCAGGTCACTGGTCATCCCCTGACCAGGCCGCTGGTCATCCCCTGACCAGGTCACTGGTCATCCCCTGATGCTGGTCATCCCCTGACCAGGCCGCTGGTCATCCCCTGACCAGGTCACTGGTCATCCCCTGACCAGGTCACTGGTCATCCCCTGACCAGGTCACTGGTCATCCCCTGACCAGGTCACTGGTCATCCCCTGACCAGGCCGCTGGTCATCCCCTGACCAGGTCACTGGTCATCCCCTGATGCTGGTCATCCCCTGACCAGGCCGCTGGTCATCCCCTGACCAGGTCACTGGTCATCCCCTGACCAGGTCACTGGTCATCCCCTGACCAGGTCACTGGTCATCCCCTGACCAGGTCACTGGTCATCCCCTGACCAGGTCACTGGTCATCCCCTGACCAGGTCACTGGTCATCCCCTGACAGTGTCCTCTACTGTATGTTAAGTAAAATAAGGTTATCGTCTAATATTGACTTCTTCACAAAAATTGTTGTAATTTCCTCATACAAACTGACGTCATCTCCTTGATTTATCTACGAGGGACCAGGAGCTACATCCAGGATAATTTTCTTGCTCCTGTCAACTTGAGTTTCTACTTACATGAAATTATATCTTACTATATCATGAAGTTATATCTTATTACATCTTAGAGTCATATCTTACTACAACATGCAGTTATATTTTGCATGTTATACAAGATATAACATGCAGTTATATCTCACTACAAATGGAGTTATATCTTACTACATTATGAAGTTATATCTTACTACAACATGGAGTTAAATCTTCAATCTAGAAGTATAAATAATAGAAGTCCTCAGGTTGTTCTTCAACTCTATATATCCTTGGTTAGGCCTCATTTAGATTATGCTGCACAGTTTTGGTCACCGTATTACAGAATGTATATAAATGCTCTGGAAAACGTACAGAGGAGGATGACAAAGATGATCCCATGTATCAGAAATCTTCCCTATGAGGATAGACTGAGGGCCCTGAATCTGCACTCTCTAGAAAGGCGTAGAATTAGGGGGGATATGATCGAGGTGTATAAATGGAAAAACAATAATAAATAAAGGGGATGTAAATAGGGTGCTGAAAATTTCCAACCAAGACAGAACTCACAGTATTGGTTTTAAGTTGGAAAAATTCAGATTCAGGAAGGATATAGGAAAGCACTGGTTTGGTAATAGAGTCGTGGATGAGTGGAACAAACTCCCGAGTACAGTTATTAAGGCTAAAACGTTGTGTAGTTTTAAAAATAGGTTAGATAAATACATGAGTGGGTGTGGGAGGGTGCGAGTTGGACCTGACTAGCTTGTGCTACTAGGTCTGATGCGGTGCTCCTTCCTTAAGTGGAAGTGACCTGACTAGGTGGGTCACTGGACCTGCTTCGTATGGGTCAGTAGGCCTGCTGCAGTGTTCCTTCTTTCTTATGTTCTTATATTCCACGATACAGTTCCGTCTCGTCACTCCATCTAATATTTTTTTATGAATGAGTCTTGTTAAAACACTGTTTCCTTTCGGGGTAATTTCTACTATGATAGAAACCATACCCCCGGCCGGGATTGAACCCGCGGTGCATTTGTGGTCACAGAGGTGCCTGTGCTAATCTTCCTATGGTGTAGAAATATACCTAGTTGGATGAATCTTATTGTGGCTAGCTGGTCTAGTGGCTAACGCGACGGGCTGGAGTTTTGAGACTCTATGACCGCGGGTTCAATCCCGGCCGGGGGTATGGTTTGTTTGCAATCGTGTCATTACGGCTACTATGATAGATTAATTTTGGTCAAAATGATTAACTTAGAATAGTGTCTGGATATCCTGATAAAGTGTATGTGGATAATATGCACTTAGTTTTGGAAGCAAATGTTAAATTCACCCACTGGCATTTCCCGGATGGGTTAATTAGTTGAAAAACCTTGAACCTCTGCTCACCTGGCTTCCTGTGGCAAGCTGGTTGCTCTCTCCTCTCCACATCCCACACCCACTTCTCCCCTCCTCCCACACCTCTCTGCCACCTGAAGTCCCACATCTCTTACATACAATTCGTCTTGCTTAAATAAAGTTCTGTCACCATTAAAGTCATTCTACATTTTCATATAATCTTGAGGATCGTCCTTTTCACTCATATTCTGATGTTTCTGGTAAAGACAAGATTATTCTGAGTGTATTGCAGTGTATATCATACGGTGACAGTAACGGTACTGTGGCGTGTATAATACCGTGGCAGTGGTCCGGTAATTGCCATTCATCTCCTATGGTCTTTGCATTTCTTAACAAGGTCATTACAGCTGTGAAGAATCACTTCCCATCTACTCTGCCGTAAATCAACAGTCGCAGCACCAGGCGTAATAACTGTCTTCTTTTGGTGTGTTTTCATCACCTCCGCAAATTTATCCCATACATCCCCGATCATCACAGCCCAGCCTCCTTGCTCACATATTAAGATTTTGGGTTATGCTGTCTTACAGTGGAACCTTCCACCTGGGTTACCTTCCCTATGACCGGGTCACATGGGATATATATGCTAGATAATTTGGCTTTCACACTGGCTGGACCACGGACGGGAGTGGCTTAGTGTCAAGTCTATTGCACAATGAAATTTTTACTGGTAAAGATTCTCTGAACTTTATTTTCGCTGTACTCGTACCAGCCACCGCCGTACCAGCCAGCTCCGTGCCAGCCAGCTCCGTGCCAGCCACCGCCGTACCAGCCAGCTCCATGCCAGCCAGCTCCGTGCCAGCCACCTCCGTACCAGCCACCTCCGTACCAGCCACCTCCGTACCAGCCAGCTCCGTGCCAGCCAGCTCCGTACCAGCCAGCTCCGTACCAGCCAGCTCCGTACCAGCCAGCTCCGTACCACACAGCTCTCTACCTCCCGATCCAGAGCTGCGTGGCTTGGTTACACTTCATAAGCTAAAACACACTTGGTTATTTTCATTCCTCGCTAGTGTATATAACTGTTGGGAGTTTCTTTGGCTCAGGTTGGATTCACAGTAAGTCCATTCTCAAATTCTTGAAATTCTAGGAATGGGCCTCCTTTTATATGAAGGTTGACAGCGTCTTTACCTCACTAGAAGCCGCCACCATCACTACCATCCTGCTACATCCATCACCAAGCGTTTGCTTTGATTACTATCATCTGGCCAGTAAAAAGGCTACCCACATGGCAAATAAGGGGCCCGTTCCTTGAATATCAGTGTCCAGAAACTTGTGAAAGTCTTTGAGTGGTGCTTTTTAGTCTTGTGGGAACCGCTTGCTGAGATGGCGCACCTCATCTGGTAAACTATGGAAGCTAAGTATAGGCACGTGTGTATAATGCAAAGATTGGAAGCAGATTCAGAAAAAGAGAGAGAAAGAATACACAGTGTGTCATAACTCAGGTACTCACAGGGAGGTGAACAAGCTACCTGGTTCTCCTCTCTCTCAGCACATCATTTCTTTCTTGCTCTAGCTAAGATGTGGCGCCTGATACCTAGCTAAAACGTGGCGCCTGATACCTATCTAAGACGTGGCGCCTGATACCTAACTAAGACGTGGCGCCTGATACCTAAGATGTGGCATCTTCTCATTTATGTGCTAAAACGGTGAATAAATTTGTTATCAGAATTACGATTTTATTTTTGTGACGATCGTGGAGAAGTGGGAGTGACTGGCGATCAGAGTTGGAGGACAGGAAGGAAGGAAGGAAGGAAAGAAAGAAGGAAGGAAGGAAGGAAGGAAGGAAGGAAGGAAGGAAGGAAGAGAGGGTTATGTATTGGAGCATCGGTAAACATCAAGAACAAAGTCCTGTGTCTCTTAATACTCAAACTTTGCTTTTTTTTTTTTAGTTTTTTAGAAAGTTGATGATGGAAAAAGTTTGTTCGTGGTAATGAAGGAGAAGAAGAGAAATAACGAGAGAGTGAGTGAGAGAGAGAGAGAGAGAGAGAGAGAGAGAGAGAGAGAGAGAGAGAGAGAGAGAGAGAGAGAGAGAGAGAGAGAGAAAATCACCGAAAAAAAATGAATAGCAGACATACGTTATTGGACCAACCAGAAAGGGTTAACGTCCTCACTTGCTTACTCTCTCTCTCTCTCTCTCTCTCTCTCTCTCTCTCTCTCTCTCTCAGCGCTCTACTTATAAATCAGTCAATCTCCATGAAGAAATAAATCGTTGTTATTCTTAGTATATTTAACAAAAATAAATTAGTTGTGAAAGGTGAAGTTGTGTTGCTGTTGCATGATAACTTACCTAAGATAACCTTGTATCACTCCCATATTGTGTTGCTGTTGCATGATAACTTACCTGAGATAACCTTGTATCACTCCCATATTGTGTTGCTGTTACATGATAACTTACCTGAGATAACCTTGTATCACTCCCATATTGTGTTGCTGTTACATGATAACTTACCTGAGATAACCTTGTATCACTCCCATATTGTGTTGCTGTTGCATGATAGCATGATCATCTTTTTTTAGTAGTAATAATTATTGTTGTTTGAATCTATTTTAATTTTTTTTTTATTAACACACTGGCCGATTCCCACCAAGGCCCGAAAAAGAAAAACTTTCATCATTATTCACTCCATCACTGTCTTGCCAGAAGGGTGCTTTACACTACAGTTTTTAAACTGCAACATTAACACCCCTCCTTCAGAGTGCAGGCACTGTACTTCCCATCTCCAGGACTCAAGTCCTGGAGTCCTGGAGATGTTATATATATATATATATATATATATATATATATATATATATAACATGTATATATATATATATATATATATATATATATATATATATATATATATATATATATATATTCAACAAGTTGGCCGTCTCCCACCGAGGCAGGGTGACCCAAAAAAGAAAGAAAATCCCCCCAAAAATGCTTTCATCATCATTCAACACTTTCACCACACTCACACATAATCACTGCTTTTGCAGAGGTGCTCAGAATACAACAGTTTAGAAGCATATACGTATAAAGATACACAACATATCCCTCCAAACTGCCAATATCCCAAACCCCTCCTTTAAAGTGCAGGCATTGTACTTCCCATTTCCAGGACTCAAGTCCGACTATATGAAAATAACCGGTTTCCCTGAATCCCTTCACTAAATATTACCCTGCTCAAACTCCAACAGATCGTCAGGTCCCATGTACCATTCGTCTCCATTCACTCCTATCTAACACGCTCACACACGCTTGCTGGGAGTCCAAGCCCCTTGCCCACAAAACCTCCTTTACCCCCTCTCTCCAACCCTTTCGAGGACGACCCCTACCTCGCCTTCCTTCCCCTATAGATTTATATGCTTTCCATGTCATTCTACTTTGATCCATTCTCTCTAAATGACCAAACCACCTCAACAACCCCTCTTCTGCCCTCTGACTAATACTTCTATTAACTCCACACCTTTTCCTAATTTCCACACTCCGAATTTTCTGCATAATATTTACACCACACATTGCCCTTAAACAGGACATCTCCACTGCCTCCAACCGTCTCCTCGCTGCTGCATTTACCACCCAAGCTTCACACCCATATAAGAGTGTTGGTACTACTATACTTTCATACATTCCCTTCTTTGCCTCCATAGATAACGTTTTTTGACTCCACATGTACCTCAATGCACCACTCACCTTTTTTCCCTCATCAATTCTATGATTAACCTCATCCTTCATAAATCCATCCGCCGACACGTCAACTCACAAGTATCTGAAAACATTTACTTCTTCCATACTCCTCCTCCCCAATTTGATATCCAATTTTTCTTTATCTAAATCATTTGATACCCTCATCACCTTACTCTTTTCTATGTTCACTTTCAACTTTCTACCTTTACACACATTCCTAAACTCATCCACTAACCTTTGCAATTTTCTCTGCGGATGAGCAAGGAGGATTCAGAGTGGGTAGGGGATGTGTAGATCAAGTGTTTACATTGAAGCATATATGTGAACAGTATTTAGATAAAGGTAGGGAAGTTTTTATTGCATTTATGGATTTAGAAAAGGCATATGATAGAGTGGATAGAGGAGCAATGTGGCAGATGTTGCAAGTATATGGAATAGGTGGTAAGTTATTAAATGCTGTAAAGAGTTTTTATGAGGATAGTGAGGCTCAGGTTAGGGTGTGTAGAAGAGAGGGAGAATACTTCCCGGTAAAAGTAGGTCTTAGACAGGGATGTGTAATGTCACCATGGTTGTTTAATATATTTATAGTTGGGGTTGTAAAGGAAGTAAATGCTAGGGTGTTCGGGAGAGGGGTGGGATTAAATTTTGGGGAATCAAATTCAAAATGGGAATTGACACAGTTACTTTTTGCTGATGATACTGTGCATATGGGAGATTCTAAAGAAAAATTGCAAAGATTAGTGGATGAGTTTGGGAATGTGTGTAAAGGTAGAAAGTTGAAAGTGAACATAGAAAAGAGTAAGGTGATGAGGGTGTCAAATGATTTAGATAAAGAAAAATTGGATATCAAATTGGGGAGGAGGAGTATGGAAGAAGTGAATGTTTTCAGATACTTGGGAGTTGACGTGTCGGCGAATGGATTTATGAAGGATGAGGTTAATCATAGAATTGATGAGGGAAAAAAGGTGAGTGGTGCGTTGAGGTATATGTGGAGTCAAAAAACGTTATCTATGGAGGCAAAGAACGGAATGTATGAAAGTATAGTAGTACCAACACTCTTATATGGGTGTGAAGCTTGGGTGGTAAATGCAGCAGCGAGGAGACGGTTGGAGGCAGTGGAGATGTCCTGTTTAAGGGCAATGTGTGGTGTAAATATTATGCAGAAAATTCGGAGTGTGGAAATTAGGAAAAGGTGTGGAGTTAATAAAAGTATTAGTCAGAGGGCAGAAGAGGGGTTGTTGAGGTGGTTTGGTCATTTAGAGAGAATGGATCAAAGTAGAATGACATGGAAAGCATATAAATCTATAGGGGAAGGAAGGCGAGGTAGGGGTCGTCCTCGAAAGGGTTGGAGAGAGGGGGTAAAGGAGGTTTTGTGGGCAAGGGGCTTGGACTTCCGGCAAGCGTGCGTGAGCGTGTTAGATAGGAGTGAATGGAGACGAATGGTACTTGGGACCTGACGATCTGTTGGAGTGTGAGCAGGGTAATATTTAGTGAAGGGATTCAGGGAAACCGTTTATGATCATATAGTCGGACTTGAGTCCTGGAAATGGGAAGTACAATGCCTGCACTTTAAAGGAGGGGTTTGGGATATTGGCAGTTTGGAGGGATATGTTGTGTATCTTTATATGTGTATGCTTCTAAACTGTTGTATTCTGAGCACCTCTGCAAAAACAGTGATAATGTGCGAGTGTGGTGAAAGTGTTGAATGATGATGAAAGTATTTTCTTTTTGGGGATTTTCTTTCTTTTTTGGGTCACCCTGCCTTGGTGGGAGACGGCCGACTTGTTGAATAAATATATATACATACATATATATATATATATATATATATATATATATATATATATATATATATATATATATATAGGCTCAGAGACCCTTGGCTCATGGGGAAAGAGTGCATCTAATTTCCTTAAGGAGCTGGGAAAAAGACTCATCAGGGTAACTAGGGATCCCAGGGCAGCTAGTTTTCTGTTCCAGCGGCTCAGTGCGGCTGTTCAGAGGGGTAATGCCTGCTGCATTTTGGGCACACGCCCCAGCTCTGAGGAGCTGGATGAGATTTTCGCCTTATAATCGGTGATACACACGTAACAACATGTACCGTATATGCCACCTTTATATCAAAAATGTATCTCTTAAATCTTCTGTGCCATATTATGTAATAAAATATTCCTATTGGTAAAAAAAAAATAGTTTAAAAGATGGGGTGGTAGGGGAAGTGGAATATTCAAACGGCTTCAGGAAGAAATCCCAATATTCCTCCTTGAAGCCTTTTTATCCACTTCTCCGAGGCTATGGGTCCCACAATTTACACCAGAGGTGGACCCCAAATATATATATATAAATATATATACATATATATATATATATATATATATATATATATATATATATATATATATATATATATATATATATATATATATATAGTATCATCAAATTCAAGTACCTAGTATCAACAGATTCAACAACCTGGTATAATAAAATTAAACTACCTAGTATCAACAAATTCAGTTACGTAGTATCATCAAATTAAACTATCTAGTATCATCAGATTCAACTATCTAGCATCAACAAATTGAATTACCTAGTATCATCAAACCCAACTACCTGGCATCATCAGATTCAATTACCTGTTATCATCAAATTCAATTGCTTGGTATCAAAATATTCAACTGCCTGATACCAACATATTCAACTACCTGGTATCAACAAATTCAACTGCCTGGTATCGTCAGTTTCAACTACCAAGTATCAATAAATTCAGCTACCTGGTATCAACAAATTTAACTATCTAGTATCAAGAAATTAACTACCTGGTATCAACATATTAACTACCTAATATCAACAAATTAACTACCTGGTACCAACAAATTAATTTGCCTGATATCAACAAATTCAACTACCTGGTATCAACAAATTCAACTACCTGGTATCAACAATTTCAACTACCTGGTATCAACAAATTCAACTACCTGGTATCAACAAATTCAACTACCTGGTATCAACAATTTCAACTACATGGTATCAACAAATTTAACTACCTGGTATCAACAAATTTAACTACCTAGTATCAACAAATTAACTACCTAGTATCAACAAATTAAATACCTGGTAACAACAAATTAACTACCTAGTATCAGCAAATTAACTACCTGGTATTAACAAATTCAATTGCCTGGTATCAACAGTTTCAATTACCTGGTATCAACAAATTTAACTACCTGGTATCGACAAATTTTACTACCTGGTATCAATAGATTCAACTACCTAGCATCAACAGATTCAACTATCTAGCATCAACAGATTCAACTACCTGGTATCAACAAATTCAACTACCTGGTATCAACAAATTCAACTACCTGGTATCAACAATTTCAACTACATGGTATCAACAGATTTAACTACCTGGTATCAACAAATTTAACTACCTGGTATCGACAAATTTAACTACCTGGTATCAATAGATTCAACTACCTAGCATCAACAGATTCAACTATCTAGCATCAACAGATTCAACTACCTGGTATCAACAATTTCAACTACATGGTATCAACAGATTTAACTACCTGGTATCAACAAATTTAACTACCTAGTATCAACAAATTAACTACCTAGTATCAACAAATTAAATACCTGGTAACAACAAATTAACTACCTAGTATCAGCAAATTAACTACCTGGTATTAACAAATTCAATTGCCTGGTATCAACAGTTTCAATTACCTGGTATCAACAAATTTAACTACCTGGTATCGACAAATTTTACTACCTGGTATCAATAGATTCAACTACCTAGCATCAACAGATTCAACTATTTAGCATCAACAGATTCAACTACCTGGTATCAACAAATTCAACTACCTGGTATCAACAAATTCAACTACCTGGTATCAACAATTTCAACTACATGGTATCAACAGATTTAACTACCTGGTATCAACAAATTTAACTACCTGGTATCAACAAATTTAACTACCTGGTATCAACAAATTACGGTCTTTTGGGTTGGTCACTTCTCTTCTGTTTTGCATTTCCTCTGTCTTAATTATTGCTTCACTTAAATTACCTTTTAATCGTTGCGTTGCGGGTGATTGCTGGTCATTAAACTCTGCATGCCCCTCGTCTGTTAGGATGGGGAATTCAGGGGATACTTGAGTTGGGATATACTTCTTTTGGGGGATACTTCTCTTGGGGAAATATTTCTTTTTGGAGATACTTCTGTTGGGGGAATACCTCTTCTGGGGGATACTTCTGTTGGGGAATACCTCTTTTGGGGATACTTCTGTTCGAGAATACTTCTGAGGGATACTTCTGTTGGGGGAATACTTCTTTTGTGGAATACTTCTTCTGGGGGAATAATTCTCTGGAAGGATTTTTTTCATGTGGGATAATTTTTAGTGAGGATTATTTCTTTTGTGTGATACTTCAAGGGATGCATCTTTCGGGGTTACTTTTTGGCGGATACTTCTTTGGGGATACTTCTTTGGGGATACTTTTTTTGAGGATACTTTTTGGTGGGTTGCTTCTTTTGGGAGGATAATTTTTTTGTAAAGGTATTTCTTTTTTTTCTGGGATACTTCTTTTTTGTGATGTTTCTTTCTGAGAGGGAATACTTCTGCATGTAAGGGAAATTCTTCTTTCGGAAGGCCGTCAGTAAAATTCCGATGAAGACACTGGAACTCTGCAGGAAGACCTGGAGAGGTTGATACAGAGGTCGAAGAAGTGGCAGATACGGTTTATTGTAAATAAATATAGGGTTCTAAGCCTGGGAAAAGATTTAGAAGTTCTGGTTATCAGTAATCTAAAGCCAAGACAACAGTGCGTGAGTCTTCGTAATAAAATTGATAGCATTCTGGGCTTCATATCTAAAAGTCCACAGGTTATACTTCAGCTTCATGTATGCTTGGTGAGGCGGAAACGGAATTTGAGGCCATTAGTCCCTCAACCTCGAGATTATGTATTCAGTTTTTCAGTCTTGATCATAGTACAGCATGTATGTGGACAAGAGGCTTATATACTGCACACCGCGGATATGCTGTACTTTTTAAGACTGACGAACTCAACACATCTCCAGGCTGAGGGACTGGTTACGTCAAATTTCCTCTCATATTCTACTGATCTTCTCTGTATTGGGCTGATGAAGCCATTGTCTGGCGTAATGTTTCCACAGTAAATATACCCAAGTGTCAGACATGTGTCTCACACATCAACTTGTCGGTTTTCTAAACCGTTTATATAATAATATATAATAAAACGTTTGAATACGTACAGAGAAAGATGACGAAGTTGATCCCATGTATCAGAAATCAAATCATACCAAGGGTGGGGTTAGAACCCGCGATCAGAGAGTCACTAAACTCCTGACCGACGCTTTAGCCACTCTGATCGCGGGTTCTAACCCCACCCGTGGTATGGTTTGTTTGCAATCGTGTCATTACGATTTCGTGAGTCATGTTATCAGGAAACCTTCCTACGAGGTTTGAGTGAAGGCAGTGAATCTGCACTCTCAGGGAAGGAGCAGACTGACGGAGCATGTGAAGGACGTGTACCAATGGAAAACAGGAATAAATGAAGGTGATACAAATAACGTGCTGAAAATATCTAACAAGACAGGACTCACAGCAATGGGCTCAAAATGTGCAAAATTAAGATTTAGAAAAGACAGGTAATCACTGGTTTCATAATAGAGTTGTGGATGAGTGGAACAAAGTTCTGAGTAGCGTCATTTTTAGAAACTCAACTCCTCACAGAGTACTGCTAGCCTGCTTCACTCGCCATGCTTCACTCGTCATGCTTCACTCGTCATGCTTCACTCGCCATGCTTCACTCGCCATGCTTCACTCGCCATGCTTCACTCGTCATGCTTCACTCGTCATGCTTCACTCGCCATGCTTCACTCGCCATGCTTCACTCGTCATGCTTCACTCGTCATGCTTCACTCGCCATGCTTCACTCGTCATGCTTCACTCGTCATGCTTCACTCGCCATGCTTCACTCTCCATGCTTCACTCGTCATGCTTCACTCGTCATGCTTCACTCGTCATGCTTCACTCGTCATGCTTCACTCGTCATGCTTCACTCGTCATGCTTCACTCGTCATTCACTCTCCATGCTTCACTCGTCATGCTGCTTCACTCGTCATGCTTCACTCGTCATGCTTCACTCGTCATGCTTCACTCGCCATGCTTCACTCGTCATGCTTCACTCGTCATGCTTCACTCGTCATGCTTCACTCGTCATGCTTCACTCGTCATGCTTCACTCGTCATGCTTCACTCGTCATGCTTCACTCGCCATGCTTCACTCGTCATGCTTCACTCGTCATGCTTCACTCGTCATGCTTCACTCGCCATGCTTCACTCGCCATGCTTCACTCGCCATGCTTCACTCGCCATGCTTCACTCGTCATGCTTCACTCGCCATGCTTCACTCGTCATGCTTCACTCGTCATGCTTCACTCGTCATGCTTCACTCGCCATGCTTCACTCGCCATGCTTCACTCGTCATGCTTCACTCGTCATGCTTCACTCGTCATGTTGAGGTTTCTCGTACAGAGTTCACGATCTTGGCTAACAAGGCAAGAGTCACTTTCCCAGACAAATATATGTAGTGTCGGGAGCTGAGACTCGACCCCCACAGTAAGAAAGAGTAAGACACAGGTGTGGTTCAGTACAACATTACTAAGACAGTATACGGAGCCATTCCGCTAAGTTGATCTTAAGCTTAACTTTAGCTCTAGGCTAAGCTGACTCCGTGTTAAGCTGAAGACAACTTTGTGGGTAGTGGTGGTGGTGGTGGTGGTGGTGGAGGTGGTGGTGGAGGGTGTTAGTGTTGTTGTGTGGTGGTGATGGGGGAGGGTGGTGATGGTGGCGGCGAGGGTGGTGGCGAGGGTGGTGACGAGGGTGGCGGCGAGGGTGGCGGCGAGGGTGGCGGCGAGAGTGGCGGCGAGAGTGGTGGCGAGGGTGGTGGCGAGGGTGGTGGCGAGGGTGATGGCGAGGATGGCGGCGAGGGTGGTGGGAAGGATGATGGCGAGGGTGGTGGCGAGGGTGGTGGTGGTATGGGTGATTATGGGGACAGTAGTGTTCCACTGCTCCAACATGCCTAGTAGCAGGGTCCCACATACCTTGTAGCGGGGGTCCCACATGCCTGGTAGCGGGGGTCCCACATGCCTGGTAGCGGGGGTCCCACATGCCTGGTAGCGGGGGTCCCACATGCCTGGTAGCGGGGGTCCCACATGCCTGGTAGCGGGGGTCCCACATGCCTGGTAGCGGGGCTAGTGTTAACACTCATGATGGTAGAGACAGCTGTTGAATCATAACATGCAGGCGACGCCACGTGTCTCATGTTTTCTTGAATTATGGAGGACGGACGGTGTGTGAGGGTGTTTTGTTTTTTCGTACCTCCACCCACATTGCAAGCGTGTGTGTGTGTGTGTGTGTGTGTGTGTGTGTGTGTGTGTGTGTGTGTGTGTGTGTGTGTGTGTGTGTGTACTCGCCTAGTTGTACTCACCTAGTTGAGGTTGCAGGGGTCGAGTCCAAGCTCCTGGCCCCGCCTCTTCACTGGTCGCTACTAGGTCACTCTCCCTGAACCATGAGCTTTATCATACCTCTGCTTAAAGCTATGTATGGATCCTTCCTCCACTACATCGCTTCCCAAAGTATTCCACTTGCTGACTACTCTGTGGCTGAAGAAATACTTCCTAACATCCCTGTGATTCATCTGTGTCTTCAACTTCCAACTATGTCCCGTTGTTGCTGTGTCCCATCTCTGGAACATCCTGTCTTTGTCCACCTTTGTCCACGCGACAGGCTGGAGTTTTGAGACTCTCTGACCGCGGGTTCAATCCCGGCCGGGGTATGGTTAGTTTTCATATTGTCGTTGGGCCTCCCTTCTTATCTGTGCATATTCATTCCTGGGTCTACGACTGCTCTCCTTATTCTCCTAGGCCCTTTGCCTTCTACATTTCTTCCATTCCCTAGCACACTTGGTTTTTTGCCTCCCTGCACCTTTGGGTGAACCATGGGCTCATCCTGGCTTTCTCATTAATCCTGTTACCCTTGGGTACAAATCTCTCCTCAGCCTCCTTGTACATGGTTGTTACATATTCCATCATCTCATTAACTGGCTTCGCTGCCAGCTCTGTGTGTGTGTGTGTGTGTGTGTGTGTGTGTGTGTACTCACCTAGTTGTACTCACCTAGTTGAGGTTGCGGGGGTCGAGTCCGAGCTCCTGGCCCCGCCTCTTCACTGATCGCTACTAGGTCACTCTCCCTGAGCCGTGAGCTTTATCATACCTCTGCTTAAAGCTATGTATGGATCCTGCCTCCACTACATCACTTCCCAAACTATTCCACTTACTGACTACTCTGTGGCTAAAGAAATACTTCCTAACATCCCTGTGATTCATCTGTGTCTTCAGCTTCCAACTGTGTCCCCTTGTTACTGTGTCCAATCTCTGGAACATCCTGTCTTTGTCCACCTTGTCAATTCCTCTCAGTATTTTGTATGTCGTTATCATGTCCCCCCTATCTCTCCTGTCCTCCAGTGTCGTCAGGTTGATTTCCATTAACCTTTCCTCGTAGGACATACCTCTTAGCTCTGGGACTAGTCTTGTTGCAAACCTTTGCACTTTCTCTAGTTTCTTTACGTGCTTGGCTAGGTGTGGGTTCCAAACTGGTGCCGCATACTCCAATATGGGCCTAACGTACACGGTGTACAGGGTCCTGAATGATTCCTTATTAAGATGTCGGAATGCTGTTCTGAGGTTTGCTAGGCGCCCATATGCTGCAGCAGTTATTTGGTTGATGTGCGCTTCAGGAGATGTGCCTGGTGTTATACTCACCCCAAGATCTTTTTCTTTGAGTGAGGTTTGTAGTCTCTGGTCCCCTAGACTGTACTCCGTCTGCGGTCTTCTTTGCCCTTCCCCAATCTTCATGACTTTGCACTTGGTGGGATTGAACTCCAGGAGCCAATTGCTGGACCAGGTCTGCAGCCTGTCTAGATCCCTTTGTAGTTCTGCCTGGTCTTCGATCGAGTGAATTC
>NC_091293.1:59178718-59223718 GCF_038502225.1 Cherax quadricarinatus
CACGTCAAGAAGTTAGAGAAAGTACAAAGGTTTGCAACAAGGCTAGTCCCAGAGCTCAAGGGAATGTCGTACGAGGAAAGGTTAAGGGAAATCGGACTGACGACACTGGAGGACAGAAGGGTCAGGGGAGACATGATAACGACATACAAGATACTGCGGGGAATAGACAAGGTGGACAGAGATAGGATGTTCCAGAGAGGGGACACAGGGACAAGGGGTCACAACTGGAAGCTGAAGATTCAGACGAGTCACAGGGACGTTAGGAAGTATTTCTTCAGTCATAGAGTTGTCAGCAAGTGGAATAGCCTAGCAAGTGAAGTAGTGGAGGCAGGAACCATACATAGTTTTAAGAAGAGGTATGACAAAGCTCAGGAAGCAGAGAGAGGACCCAGTAGCGATCAGTGAAGAGGCGGGGCCAGGAGCTGAGTCTCGACCCCTGCAACCACAATTAGGTGAGTACAATTAGGTGAGTACACACACACACACACACACACACACACGCACACAAACACACGCACACACACACACACACACAAACACACACACACACACACTCACACACACACAACACACACACACACACACATACAAACACACACACACACAAACACACACACACACACACACACACACACACACAAAATGGGAGGAGGAAAGGGCAAAATCAGTGTTTATCCATGGGCTTCAGGAGAGAGAGGAAAGGACACACACTGAAATGCAGCAGGAAGAAAGAAAGGAGATTGAGAAAATCATCACGGAAATAGGTGAAGAGATGGACGAGATTGTAAATTTTCAGAGAATAGGGGGGTACTCGAAGGGGAGAAACCGACCGATCAAGCTGATTCTCAGGACGGAAACAGTGCGGAACAGGATCCTCCAAGAGAAACCACGGTTGAAATACTCGGAAGAGTACAAGAGGGTGTTCCTAGACAGAGACAGAACACAAGCAGAACGACAGCAGCAGAGGGAGAGGACAAAAAAGCGAAAGGAGCTAGGAAAGGAGACAAGGATGGAACAAGCAGAGGTCAGTCAGAGCAGAACAGAACAGCAAGGGCAAGCACACACACAACTGTTCTCAGAACCCCACAACCTATCACACCATCCCAACACACACTACAATCCATACCCACAGCCTCCACCCAACACCGAGCTATAGAATCCCACAGTATGCTACCAGGTCTCCCACCCTCACAAGCCCCCCAAACCACAGTGTTGGAAAGGAAACTGAAGGTATGGAACACAAACGCTGATGGAATAACAAATAAGTGGGAGGAGTGGCACGAAAGAGTCAAAGAGGCATCACCGGACATCATAGCTCTCACAGAAACCAAGCTTACAGGTATGATAACAGATGCCATCTTTCCAACGGGATACCAAATCCTGAGGAAAGACAGAGGGAACAGGGGGGGGGTGGAGGAGTGGCATTGCTGATCAAAAATCGCTGGAATTTTGATGAGCTGAAGAGAGGAGACAGCGGAGAAGAAAATGATTACATAGCGGGAACGCTTCACTCTGGAGGTCCCAAGGTGGTAATAGCAGTGATGTATAACCCACCACAGAACAGCAGGAGGCCAAGGCAAGAGTACGACGAGAGCAATAGAGAGATGGTTGACACACTGGCTGCAGTGGTCAGAAGAGCTCATGCATGCAGGGCAAAGCTCCTGATCATGGGTGACTTTAACCACAAGGAGATCGATTGGGAGAACTTGGACCCGCATGAGGGCCAAGATACATGGAGGGCTAAGATGATGGAGGTGGTACTGGAAAAATTCATGTACCAACACGTAAGGGACACTACAAGAGAGAGAGGAGAGGATGAACCAGCAAGGCTGGACTTAGTATTCACCTTGAGTAGTGCAGATATCGAGGACATCACATATGAAAGACCCCTTGGGGCCAGTGACCATGTGGTTTCAAGCTTCAAATACACAGTAGAGCTACAAGTGGAGGAAGAAGCAGGAAGACCAGGACGAATGAAGCCAAACTACAAGAAAGGGGACTACACAGAAATGAGGAACTTCCTGAACCGGGTTCAGTGGGACAGAGAACTGGCAGGGAAGCCAGTTAATGAGATGATGGAATATGTAGCAACAAAATGCAAGGAGGCTGAGAGGTTTGTACCCAAGGGTAACAGGAATAATGAAAAAGCCAGGATGAGCCCATGGTTTACCCAAAGGTGCAGGGAAGCAAAAACCAAGTGTGCTAGGGAATGGAAGAAATATAGAAGGCAAAGGACCCAGGAGAATAAGGAGAGCAGTCGTAGAGCCAGAAACGAATATGCACAGATAAGAAGGGAGGCCCAAAGACAATATGAAAATGACATAGCAGCGAAAGCCAAATCTGACCCGAAACTGTTGTACAGCCACATCAGGAGGAAAACAACAGTCAAGGACCAGGTAATCAGGCTAAGGAAGGAAGGAGGAGAGACAACAAGAAATGACCGTGAAGTATGTGAGGAACTCAACAAGAGATTCAAAGAAGTGTTCACAGAGGAGACAGAAGGGGCTCCAGAAAGACGGAGAGGTGGGGCATACCACCATGTGCTGGACACAGTGCACACAACCGAGGAAGAAGTGAAGAGGCTTCTGAGTGAGCTAGATACCTCAAAGGCAATGGGGCCAGATAACATCTCCCCATGGGTATTGAGAGAGGGAGCAGAGGCGCTATGTGTACCCCTAACAACAATATTCAATACATCTATCGAAACAGGGAGATTGCCTGAGGCATGGAAGACAGCAAATGTAGTCCCAATCTTTAAAAAAGGAGACAGACATGAAACATTAAACTACAGACCAGTGTCACTGACATGTATGGTATGCAAAATCATGGAGAAGATTATCAGGAGAAGAGTGGTGGAACACCTAGAAAGGAATGATCTCATCAACAGCAGCCAACTTGGTTTCAGGGACGGGAAATCCTGTGTCACAAACCTACTGGAGTTCTATGACATGGTGACAGCAGTAAGACAAGAGAGAGAGGGTGGGTGGATTGCATATTCTTGGACTGCAAGAAGGCGTTTGACATAGTTCCACACAAAAGATTGGTGCAAAAACTGGAGGACCAAGCAGGGATAACAGGGAAAGCACTACAATGGATCAGGGAATACTTGTCAGGAAGACAGCAGTGAGTCATGGTACGTGGCGAGGTGTCAGAGTGGGCACCTGTGACCAGCGGGGTCCCACAGGGGTCAGTCCTAGGACCAGTGCTGTTTCTGGTATTTGTGAACGACATGACGGTAGGAATAGACTCTGAGGTGTCCCTGTTTGCAGATGACGTGAAGTTGATGAGAAGAATTCACTCGATCGAAGACCAGGCAGAACTACAAAGGGATCTGGACAGGCTGCAGACCTGGTCCAGCAATTGGCTCCTGGAGTTCAATCCCACCAAATGCAAAGTCATGAAGATTGGGGAAGGGCAAAGAAGACCGCAGACGGAGTATAGTCTAGGGGGCCAGAGACTACAAACCTCACTCAAGGAAAAAGATCTTGGGGTGAGTATAACACCAGGCACATCTCCTGAAGCGCACATCAACCAAATAACTGCTGCAGCATATGGGTGCCTAGCAAACCTCAGAACAGCATTCCGACATCTTAATAAGGAATCGTTCAGGACCCTGTACACCGTGTACGTTAGGCCCATATTGGAGTATGCGGCACCAGTTTGGAACCCACACCTAGCCAAGCACGTAAAGAAACTAGAGAAAGTGCAAAGGCTTGCAACAAGACTAGTCCCAGAGCTAAGAGGTATGTCCTACGAGGAGAAGTTAAGGGAAATCAACCTGACGACACTGGAGGACAGGAGAGATAGGGGGGACATGATAACGACATACAGAATACTGAGAGGAATTGACAAGGTGGACAAAGACAGGATGTTCCAGAGATTGGACACAGCAAAAAGGGGACACAGTTGGAAGTTGAAGACACAGATGAATCACAGGGATGTTAGGAAGTATTTCTTCAGCCACAGAGTAGTCAGTAAGTGGAATAGTTTGGGAAGCGATGTAGTGGAGGCAGGATCCATACATAGCTTTAAGCAGAGGTATGATAAAGCTCACGGCTCAGGGAGAGTGACCTAGTAGCGATCAGTGAAGAGGCGGGGCCAGGAGCTCGGACTCGACCCCTGCAACCTCAACTAGGTGAGTACACACACACACACACACACACACACACACACACACACACACACACACACACTCACACAAACACACACACACACACACACACACACACACACACACACACACACACACACACACACACACACATGCACACAAACACACAAACACACACACACACACACACACATACACACACACACACACACAACACACACACACACACACACACACACACACACACACACATACACACACACACACACACACACAAACACACACACACAAACACACACAAACAAACACACACACACGTATAGATATATATATATATATATATATATATATATATATATATATATATATATATATATATATATATATATATATATATATATATATATCGAATCCCTTGCCACTTTAGCCTCATAATTTCTTTTTGCTTTTCTTATTACTTTTTTTATTTCTTTCGTTAATTGAATATATTGAGTTCTTAACTGCCCATCCCATCTTTTGATACTCCGATATATGTCTCTCTTTTGACCAAAAAGATGTTTTAATCTACTGTTTATCCATCTGGGATCATTTTTGTTAGTTATAATTTCCCTACTGAGAACATAAGTTGTCTGGGCGGTCATCCCAATTTAGCCCACCCAGGTAATTTTTCATTCCCATGAAATCAGCCAAGCGAAAGTCTGGGACAGAGTCTTGGTTGCAGTTATCTGGGTAACTCCATGATATATTGAAAGTAAGTGGTTTGTGATCACTTTCCCCAAGCTCATCATTTACCTCAAGATTATTAACAAGTGGTTATTTGTTGGCAAGAACCAAGTCAAGTAGATTGTTTCCTCTAGTTGGTTCTGTCACAAACTGTTTTACAAAGCAATCCTGAACCGTATCAAGAAAGTCACTAGACTCAAGATTTTCTGTCACATTGTTCCAATCAATTTGTCTACAGTTAAATTCTCCCATTAACACAACATTTTTATAACTAAATGCCTTATGAATTTCGTCCCATAGCAGCTTACTTCTGTCAAGGTTTGGGAGCCTATAATTTTTTAATACATCGACCGTTTCCCACCAAGGCAGGGTGGCCCGAAAAAAGAAAAACTTTCACCATCATTCATTCCATCACTATCTTGCCAGAGGCATGCTTACACTACAGTTATAAACTGCAACATTAACACCCCTCCTTCAGAGTGCAGACACTGTACTTCCCATCTCCAGGACTCAAGTCTGGCCTTTCAGTTTCTCTGAATCCCTTCATAAATATTACCCTGCTCACACTCCAACAGCACGTCAAGTTCTAAAAACCATTTGTCTCCATTTACTCCTATCAAACACGCTCACGCATGCTTGCTGAAAGTCCAAGCCCCTTTCACACAAATCTCCTTTACCCCCTCCCTCCAACCTTTCCTGGGCCTACCTCTACTCCGCCTTCCCTCCACCACAGATTTATACACTCTCGAAGTCATTCAATTTTGTTCCATTCTCTCTGCATGTCCGAACCACCTCAACAACCCTCTGGATAATAGTTATTGTAATTCCACACCTCCTAATATCCAAACCACGAATTCTCTGCATTATATTCACATCACACATTGCCCTCAGATACGACATCTCCACTGCCTCCAGCCTTCTCTTCGCTGCATGATTCACCACCCATGCTTCACACCCATATGAGAGCGTTAGTTTAACTATACTCTCATACATTACCCTCTTTGCTTCCATGGACAAAGTTCTTTGCTGCTGACACGTCTACTCCTAAATATCTGAATACATTCACCTCCTCCATACTCTCTCCCTCCGACCTGATATCCAATCTTTCATTACCTATTGCTTTTTGTTATCCTCATCACCTTACTCTTTCCCATATTCACTTTCAGTTTTCTTCTTTTACATACCCTACCAAACTCATCCACCAACTTCTGTAACTTCTCTTCAGAATTTCCCAAAAGCACAGTGTCATCAGCAAAGAGCAACTGTTACAACTCCCACTTTGTGTTAGATTTTTTATCTTTTAACCCCCACACCTCTGGCCAACACCCGAGCATTCACTTCTCTTAGAACCCCATCTAGAAAAATGTTGAACAACCATGGTGACATCACACATCCTTGTCTAAGTCCTACTTTTACTGGGAAATAATCTCTCTCTCTCCTACATACTCTAACCTGAGCCTCACTATCCTCGTAAAAACTCTTCACTGCTCTCAGTAACCTACTTGCTATTCCAAACATCTGCAACGTCTGCCACATTGCTTCCCTATCCACCCTGTCATACGCCTTTTCCAAATCCATAAATGCTACAAAAACCTCTTTACCGTTATCTAGATACTGTTTACCTATATGTTTCAGTGTTTCACTGTAAACACTTGGTCAACACATCCTCTACCCTTCCTAAAGCCTCTTTGTTCATCACTCTCCGTCTTACTCTTAATTCTTTCAATAATAACTACCTTACACTTTACCAGGTATACTCAACAGACTTATTCCCCTATAAATGACACCAAAATAAATTTTTCACGGACCTCGAGAAACAGGTTCTGTGTCTGACGTTTCTTATCTTGTACCTTGTCTAACACAATAATTTAAATTATCTCTGACTACATCACCACTCCACCACCCTTCCTGTTGACTCTATCAGTGTGGAATAGTTTATAACCCTGTATGTTGCATTCAGAAGGCATTTCTCTATCTTTCAAGTTGAACCAGGTCTCTGTTATACCAATAATATCTATATTACCTGCACTTGCAAGTAATTTTAGGCCATCTATCTTATTTCTTAGACTCCTACTATTACTATAGTAAACCTTAAGGGAGGTAACCACTCGCTGCCCTCTACTGTCTCTCTTTGTTGATCAATTGCTTTGACGTTATTAGCAACTTTATTTTGAATATTGTCTTTTAAATATATCCCTAAAATAACCCGGTAATATCTGCTGTTATCAGCCCTAGTACTGCAGCCTGACTGTTTCCCACACACACCCATACCTCTATAGTTTATCAGTTTAAAATCCTAGACAAGTCAGCATATATATGTACATGTCGTGCTGAATAGGTAAAATTGGTTAATTAGCAAGAACTCATTTAAAATTAAATCCTTTCTAAAATTTTCTCTTATACTTTTAAAGATGTATTTTTTCATTTATGTTATGTAAAAAATAACAAATTTGTACCAAAAAACTTTAAAAAACTTACCTAACTTTATTATAACAAGCACATTTTAATTTAGCCGAAGCCAACTAAATGTATTTTAGATATGTTAACAATAACTTAATAATAAACAAACACAATGAAATATATTTTTTTCCTTAGATTCAGAATGATTTTTGCATACACAAATGTCGCTTGCCTTATTTGGCAAGAAGAGCGTTGCTATTTAAGCCAAGATCGCAAGTTCTGCCAATTCGGCACGACATATGTATATACTATATATATATATATATATATATATATATATATATAATATATATATATATATATATATATATATATATATATATATATATATATATATATAATTATATGTGTGTATTTTTATGTGTATTTTGAAATATATTATATATATGTTTGTGTTTGCATAGAGAAATCTAATTAGCACATGAAAATATGTTGACGGAGTATAATTAGTCTGGATAGTTGCGATGTGTATACACAATTAAAAGAGGGACCGGTTTGTATTGACACATTAGCAGTTTTAACCGAAGAGAAGATAGATTATGGGCGTAATTAAATATCAACGGCAGTAATAATTAAGACAAAATATGGCCAAATTAATTTAAAAGCCACTCAGAACACTGTGGTAATGAAGAGTATTATATCGACTTGACATCTCCACTGCTTCTGCTGCCTCCTCTGTACTTGACTGTGCTGCCTCCTCTGTACTTGACTGTGCTGCCTCCTCTGTACTTGACTGTGCTGCCTCCTCTGTACTTGACTGACGAAACCTACTGTGTAGGTGCACCGTTTCAGAATAAAGATACTTAAGTGTTGCACATGTGTCTTAGCATATAAGTATTCTGTGAGTTGACAGCAACTCTGTCTCTCATATCTTGTGAGTGTTGTTCCTCTCTCATCCATCAAGCGAAACTTCACTCCAATTTTCACTCTAATCCCACTATGAAGAAGCCTTAAATGTAAGTCAATAATGACTTTCTTCAGGAATAATGTAGACGTTCGTAGCTAAACTTTTCACAATAAAATATCCTAACACTGCACATGCGTCTTCTTTCACATTTCTTGGTATATCAAAGCATCTCTCACCAAGGCATCTCTTCCTGACGTGGATGCTGTCCTCTTGCAGTTGGTGGTCATCTTAGCTTACTTCCTCTCCCCAAGTTGATGCTTCCTCACTCTTCTTCTAGCATCCCTGATCTCTGAGATGGGATCCCTTCTACTCTCCTCATCTTCTTGACAGTGCCACTTTACACTGACAGTGCCACCTTACATTGTCAGTGCCACCTTACACTGACAGTGCCACCTTACATTGTCAGTGCCACTTTACACTGACAGTGCCACCTTACATTGTCAGTGCCACCTTACATTGTCAGTGCCACCTTACATTGTCAGTGCCACCTTACACTAACAATTCAACCAAAACAACTAGACAATACTTGATGGTTTTTAATCAAAGCAGCAGCAGATAGTTCAGGCCAGTAGACAGCCTGGGTGTGGACCTCAGAGTCCTTTACTGTCTGGTCTGTGCCTGGCACTGTCATGCAGTACTTTTCAACTTTCTCTTATCCACTTCCCCTTAGCTTGGCACTAACTTCTCTGTCGCTTCGTTTCACTTTGGAGTGAAAAATAAAAGTAATTTCTATTGTGAATTCTCGGCTAAATTCAAAGGTAGATCTCTCAGGGTAGTTATCAACTGGACAGAGTCAGCAAGACATCGTACTGAGGCAAGTGTTCCACAGGGATGTTTGCTTTGGCCATTGTTATGGATTCCCACTGTACTTAAGCCAGGAAACGCCTAAGCTGAAAAAATAAATTACTTAAAAAAAGTGAAAATTTTGAGAAATGTCACGATTTTGTTTCATTTCACGTCTTTTCAAAACCACCATCCTCCAACCACCACACAAACCCCTCCCTCCCATCCCCCCCTCCCCCCTCCCAATTTTTTTTTTTCGATTTTCCATTTTGACTTCTTCAGTGACACTCTGACTGGGGATGTGAACATTAGTGTTGTAAGTAAAATGGAGGTCCAGTCTGTCCGCTTCTTTGTTTCCTCTTTGGATAGGAATAAAAAAAAAAAATGGTACATGGTGAATAAAAAAGAAATATTATTTTTTTTTTTTAAGAAGAATTCAGTTAGTATTGTAGTCAAGATCATTCACCAGACAGCAACAGGTTACAATAATAATTGGGCGGGAAGATTTAGCGGGAAGATTTGGCGGGAAGGTTTAGCGGGAAGGTTTGGCGGGAAGGTTTAGCGGGAAGTTTTGGCGGGAAGTTTTGGCGGGAAGGTTTGGCGGGAAGGTTTGGCGGGAAGTCTGACCTAATGATTGAGATCGAAAGGCAAAATATGGATGATTGAAGAAATGAGGAGATGATCGCAGATATGATTCCTGACTGACTGATAATGATTCTCTCTCTCTCTCTTTTTTTTTTTTTTTTTTTTTTTTTTTTTTTTTTTTTTTTTTTTTTTTTTTTTTTACACAGGGTTTGACAAGGTTAAGGATCCCTAGCTTTATTGACAGCTATTTACAGGTTAAGGATTCCTAACTTTATTGGCAAGCTAAGAGCTGTTACCTACATCAGCTCATTTGAAAGCATTTTTGTTATGAGACATACAAGTAGGGAACAGGATGAAGTTGGAGCCATCTGTGGGCCAGCATTTTCATTTGATCAACTGACGTTATCTCGTTGACATCATTATGCTGTACGAATGTGTTCCATACTCGAGTCATCCTGGGTATGTATGATCTCAGATGGAGTGATGTTCTGGAGAAGGGTACAGCCAGAGTGAAGTTGCTCTTTCTGCCCGTCTTGTGGCATAAAAGCTTGTTTCACGCTGTCCTCGAAGTGGATCCAAGTGTGGTATTTTGACAATATTGGCCTTGTACATAACAGTAAGGCCACCCCACATCCCTCCTATGTTGAAGGCTCTGCTGAAATGACAGATCTATCCAGGATGGGTCCAGGCGAGAGATGAGACGTCTTGCTCGTTCTCTACTCTGTCAGCAGTCGCAGATGAGGAGGGGGGAGGGCAGGCAAACCAAGAAAGTGGAGCATACTCAAGGTGTGAGCGTACTTGTGCCTCGTACAGGATCTTGCAACCCCTACTGTCAAGCAGATGCGAGATACGGCGAAGTGCTGTAAGCTTCCTGGCTGCCTTGTTTGGAAGATTTACAACATGGTTCTTCATGGTTAGTTTGGAGTCAAATTTCACCCCAAGGATATCAACTTCTTCTCCAGGTGCCAACATCGTCCCATTCATCCTTACTACTGCGCCAGCATTACCATCATGGTGCCTAGAGACGAACATCATTTGCGTTTTTTCAGGTGCAAATGTTACTTGCCATCTATTTCCCCAAGCTGATATAGCTCTCAGCTGGTGATTGATGTAGCTTAGAGCAGCTGGCATTTCTTCTCTTGGATAAGTGAATGTCAGTGTACAGTCGTCTGCATATGCATGTGATTCTGGGATGAGATGAAGAAGGTCGTTGAAGTAGACATTCCATAACAGTGGACCCAGCACACTTCCTTGTGGAACGCTTGCCCCAATAGGATGCCTTGCTGATTCCGTTCCATTGAGGACTACACTTAGAGATCTACCATGAAGGTAATCACTGAGGAGACATAGCGTAGAGCCTGCAATTCCCAGTGCTTGAAGTTTTGCTAAGAGGCCCTGGTGCCACACCCGGTCGAAAGCGCCAGCAATGTCCAGTGCTACCACACAGCTGACTTTGGATTCATCCAGTGACTGGTGCCACTTAGTGGAGAGGTTTAACAACAGATCAGCAGCAGAGTAACCTTTCCTGAAGCCATATTGACGATCACAAAGTAGTGAGTGGTAGTCAAAAAAATCTGTCATTTGTCTTGAGATTATTGTCTCAAGGATCTTACCAGTGATTGACAGGAGTGACACTGGTCTGTAGTTGCTGATTTCTGCTCTGCTCTTCTTTTTGTGAACAGGGACTACATTTGCCTCTTTCCATGGAGGGAGGCCATTTACACTGTACTAGGCAGTGCTGAAAGATGCGAGTTAGAGGTGCTGCTAGCTGGTCTGCACATCTTCTCAACAATCTTGGGCTCAACTTGTCTGGGCCCACAGCCTTTTCTTGGTCAAGTGATTTAAGAAGGAAATGCACCTCCTCCTGCCTTATTGTCACCACTGACAGTTTTGACACAGTTCTTGCAGCTAGCCAAGGAGGGTCCCTTGCTGGATCAGGAACTTGCATTTTGTAGCAAAGTGTTCAGCAAAGAGGTCCGCCTTCTCTTGACTACTAGTAGAGGTGGTCCCATCCTGTCGATTTAGAGGTGGAATAAGTTCATCAGGCAGATAACCTTGTCTGTCCTTGACCAGGGACCACCAGGTTTTGGAGCCTACCCTACCTGATGCTAACTTTCTTTTAGTGTCCACCTCCCATTTAGTAATGGCCCACTTTTGAACATCACCCATATGCCTACAGGCTTGCATGTGCAAGTTCCTGTTATAGGTGGTAGGATGTCTCTTATACCTTCTGCCATGCTTTGTATTAGCAGTAGCAGCCTCTCTACAACGAAAGCCAAACCAAGGCTGATCTGTAGGCTTTGTCACATATTGCCGGTGAGGAATGTGT
Source organism: Cherax quadricarinatus (assembly GCF_038502225.1). Classification (NCBI taxonomy): domain Eukaryota; kingdom Metazoa; phylum Arthropoda; class Malacostraca; order Decapoda; family Parastacidae; genus Cherax; species Cherax quadricarinatus. The sequence goes on from NC_091293.1 coordinate 59,190,617, forward strand.
TCTTGTTGCAGATTAAGGATGTGTCCAGTGAAGGCTTTCACTTGGTTGTCAACATCCCCCTGGAGAAGAGCATTCCAGTCGGTGGTTGCGAGCTCAGAGCAAAGGGCTGGCCAATTACCTCTTTCCCATAGCCAGGTTGTGCGTGTGGACTCCTCACCTCGTTCTGTTGGGATCTTAAGTGTGGTAAAAACAGCCTTGTGGTCAGACGATCCAACGTACCGAGGGGTTGACAAGTGACTATGCCTTCTGCCAGATCACTCACTACTGGGTGAATGGGAGGAGCCAGAGATATGAGTAGGGAAATCAACAAAGTTTCTCATGTCAAACACTGCAAGAAGGTCATCAAAGTCCCTCTGTATAAGGTGCTGGTTGAGGTCACCAACAATTATAATATGTTGACAGTTGTGTTGTAGCAGAAGGAGTCAATATTTTCCATTAGGAAGTTGATAGGGTCTGCATGTTGCCACTGAGGTCTGTACATTGCACATGCTAGTACAGAGGTACTAGTGTTTATACAGAGCTTGAAGAACATCATTTCAAGATGTGTAGGGGTGGCAACATCTATGTGCTGGGCATGAACACTTTTAGAGAAGACACAGCAACACCACCTCCTTGCCCTTGCCTGTCTTCTTCTCATCCATGAGGTGTAGCCAGCAATTCTTGCAAAATTTTCTGGAGTCCTGTCATCCAAAAATGTTTCAACAACAGCTATCATGTCGGGACGTCGAGTGTTCACAAAGCTATGTGTGAGCTCTCCAACATTAGTAATGAAACCTCTAATGTTGGCCGACAGGATGCTGATAGACTGGCCTCCTCATGATGAAGTGGTCAGCTTGATGGTGGGTGTGTAGGGAATGTAAGGCCTGCCCTTGAGAGAGGTAGGGTACTGAGGCAGCTGCAGGGATGTAGGTCTGTGGTCTTGATGAAGGCCCAATCCCACCTGATGGGCTGGGATAGGGAGTAGCTAAGTGGGTGACGTGTGAGTGTTTACCAATTCAGAGATCCTGCTGGTTTGTTCTGAGAACAGGTCTCTAAACAGGTGGCCCTGTCTGTCAAGTTCCTTTTTCTTCCGACACTGGTCCTCCTTATGTCCTTTCTTGTAGCAGTAGTTACACCTGGTATCTCGCAGGCAGTTGTTGGCAGAGTGCCCCTTCTCTCTCTCTCTCTCTCTCTCTCTCTCTCTCTCTCTTTCCTCTTCTCTCTCTCTCTCTCTCTCTCTCTCTCTCTCTCTCTCTCTCTCTCTCTCTCTCTCTCTCTCTCTCTCTCTCTCTCTCTCTCTCTCTCTCTCTCTCACACACTCTCTCTCTCCCTGTCTCTCTCACGCACACACATGTTCTCAAGATGGATAGGGGGGATATGATAACAACATATAAAATACTGAGAGGAAATGACAAGGTTGACAGAGACAGGATGCTCCAGCGATGGGACACAGCAACAAGGCATCACAATTGGAAGTTGAAGACTCAGATGAACCACAGGGATGTTAGGAAGTATTTCTTCAGTCACAGAGTTGTCAGGAAGTGGAATAGTCTAGTAAGTGATGTAGTGGAGGCAGGAGCCATACATTGCTTAAAGAGGAGGTATGATAAAGCTCATGGAGCTGGGAGAGAGAGGACCTAGTAGCGTTCAGTGAAGAGGCGGGGCCAGGAGCTGAGTCTCAACCCCTGCAACCACAATTTGGTGAGTACAATTAGGTGAGTAAACACACTCACATACAAATACATGCACGCACGCACACACACACACACACACACACACACATACACACACACACACACACACACACACACACACACACACACGCACACACACACACACACACACGAGAGTGGAATAGGTACGACCATGCCACCAAGAGTTACAGGAAAAAATAAGGGCGACAATGGCCATGTACAAACAGGTCCCAGAGACACAGAGGGAAAGGCAATGGGAGGAGGAGAGGGAGAAGTCAGTGTTTACTCATGGGCTTCAGGAGAGCGAGGGAAGGACACACAAAGAAAGATGGCAGGAAGAAAAACTGGAGATTGAAAACATCATCAAAGAAATAGATGAGGAGGACACGGCTGAGATAGTAAATTTTCAGAGAATAGGGGGGCACTTGAAGGGAAGAAATCGGCAAGCCAAGCTAATTTTCAAGACAAAAACAGTTCAAAACAGGATCCTTCAAGAGAAATCACAGCTGAAGGAGTCGTCAACATACTAGAAGGTGTTCTTTGACAGAGACAGAACAAGAACAGAACTACAGGGAGAGGACACAGAAGCGAAAGCAGCTAGGAAGAGAGACAAGGGCAGATTCTACAGAGGACAACTAGAGCAAGGCAGAACAAGTGCAAGCACACATGGATGTTATCTTTCCATCAGATATCAGATCATGAAGAAAAACAGAGGGAACAGAGAGGGTTGAGTAGTTGCACTGCTCATCAAAAACCAATGGGATTTTGATGAGCTGGAGAGAGGAGACAGAGGAGAAGCAAGAGACTACATAATAGGAACACTTCAGTCTGGAGGTCCCAAGGTGGTAATTGCAGTGATGTATAACCCTCCGTAGAACAGCAGAAGTCCAAAACAAGAGTATGATGAGAGTAATAGAGAGATGGTTGACACACTGGCTGAAGTGGCCAGTAGGGCTCATGTGAACAGGGCACAGCTGTTGATTATGGGTGACTTCAATCACAAGAAAATCTACTGAGAGTACCTGGAGCCACATGGGGCTCAGAAATGTGGAGGGCTACGATGATGGAGGTGGTACTGGAACTCTTCCTGCACCAACACGTAAGAGACACTACCAGAGAAAGAGGAGAGGATGAAACAGGAAGACTGGACCTAGTGGAATAGTCTGGGAAGTGATGTAGTGGAGGCAGGATCCATACATGGTTTTAGGAAGAGGTTTGATAAAGCTCATGGAGCAGGAAGAGCGACCTAGTAGCGAGGAGTGAAGAGGCGGGGCCAGGAGCTATGACTCAACCCCTGCAACCACAATTAGGTGAGTGCACACACACACACACGCACACACACCCGCCCCCACCCGCACACACACACACACACACACACACACACTACACAGGCATGAGGAACTTCCTGCAGGAGGTTTAGTGGGACAGAGAACTTTAAGGAAAATCAGTAAACGAAATGACGGAATATGTAACAACAAAATTCAAGGGGGCAGAGGAAAGGTTTGTTCCCAAGGGCAATATAAATAATGGGAAGACCAAAGCGAGTCCTTGCTTTACCCGAAGAGGTTGGGAGGCAAAAACTAAGTGCATTAGAGAATGGAAAAGGTACAGGAGGCAGAGGACCCATGAAAATAAGATCAGCTGAAGAGCCAGAAACGAGTATGCACAGATAAGGAGGGAGGCCCAGCGACAGTACGAAAACGACATAGCATCGAAAGTTAAGTCTGACTCGAAGCTGCTGTATAGCTACATTAGGAGGAAGACAACAGTCAAAGACCAGGTGATCAGGCTGAGGAAAACAGGTGGAGAACTCACAAGAAACGATCAAGAGGTATGTGAGGAGCTCAACATGAGATTTAAGGAAGTATTTACAGTGGAGACAGGATGGCCTCTGGGAAGAGGAAACAAAGGGGGGGGGGGGGAAGGCACCAACAAGGAATATACCAACATGTGTTGGATGACATACACACAACTGAGGAGGAGGTGAAGAAACTGCTAAGGGACCTTGATACCTCAATGGCAATGGGACCAGACAACATCTCTCTATGGGTCCTTAGAAAGGGAGCAGAAACGCTGAGTGTGCCACTAACCACAATCTTCAACACATCCCTTGAAACTGAGCAACTACCTGAGGTATGGAAGAAGGCAAATGTTGTTCCCATTTTTAAAAAAGGAGGCAGAAAAGAGGCACTAAACTATAGACCAGTGTCACTGACGTGTATCGTATGCAAAGTCATGGAGCTAATGAGGAGAATTAAATCAGATGAGGGTCAGGCAGGACTTGAAAGAGACCTGGACAAGCTGGACACTTGGTCCAGCAACTGGCTTCTCAAATTTAACCCCTCCAAATGCAAATGAAAATGAATGTCTGGGCAAAGAAGACCGCAGACAGTGTATAGGCTTGGTGGCCAAAGACTGCAAACCTCGCTCTCAGTCAGCTGGGTTAGCTTGCTGGCTTAAGCCCTTCACACAGGCTAGGATGGCTTCAGATCTTGTAACTATGAGCACAGCAAGGTTGGAAGCTGGCTTATCAGGCTAGGCTGGTTAGAACTTAGGCAGGCTGGATGGCTTAGGGCTTAGGCACTTCCCCACAAACTGGCTTATCTGGCTTGGCTTAAGTTGCAAACCCGGAACAACTCCTCAAAAATTATGCAAATAAGCAGAGTAAGACACAAAGCTGACCAGGAATTGTGGAGACAAGCTGGTTTGGCTTAGGTAATGATGTCTCTCTGTAGACCTAGTGCGCGGTCACACAAGATGTCCGCCGGCTCGGCAGAGTTTATCTCCTTATATCGCCGCAATCGTCAGAATTACGCGCCCACGCTGCCACCAATTATTGCGTGGGATTCCTTGGAGATATAACGGCTGAAGTAATACACACTTGGTTGGGTGGTAACACTATATTGGCAGAGTCGTGAGGGGAGATAGCCCAGCCTACCTGTTCTTGTCGCTGCCTGAGGACGAAGTGAGCGAGACCACCCATACCTTACTCACATGGGCATAGCCTGGTGACGTCACAAACTAGCCACTGAGCCTAGCTGAAGGGATCGTAAATATACATAATATGGGTGATACAACTTACGAGATACTACACAAGTACATTACAGTAGGAATTCAGTAACCCTACTGACACAACAATACAAGCAACAGCAACAACAACACAAACAACAGCAACAACAACACAAACAGTAGCAACAAGAACACAAGCAACAGCAGGAATAACACAAACAACAACAACAACAACAACAACAACAACAACAGCACAATACTGCACAATAGCTCCGGCAAACAAAGAATTCCATTCACAGAGAAACAAATAACTTTCTCTCGAAGAAAAGTGTGCATTGGTTATGTCTTAAAATATAAGTGAGGGGAATTATGTGTGGGAATAGTTTAAGTGAGGGGAATTATGTGTGGGAATAGTTTAAGTGAGGGGAATTATGTGTGGGAATAGTTTAAGTGAGGGGGAATTATGTGTTGGAATAGTTTAAGTGAGGGGAATTATGTGTGGGAATAGTTTAAGTGAGGGGAATTATGTGTGGGAATAGTTTAAGTGAGGGGAATTATGTGTGGGAATAGTTTAAGGGGAATTATGTGTGGGAATGGTTTAAGTGAGGGGAATTATGTGTGGGAATAGTTTAAGTGAGGGGAATTATGTGTGGGAATAGTTTAAGTGAGGGGAATTATGTGTGGGAATAGTTTAAGTGAGGGGAATTATGTGTGGGAATAGTTTGAGTGAGGGGAATTATGTGTGGGAATAGTTTAAGTGAGGGGAATTATGTGTGGGAATAGTTTAAGTGAGGGAAATTATGTGTGGGAATAGTTTAAGTGAGGGTAATTATGTGTGGGAATAGTTTTAAGTGAGGGGAATTATGTGTGGGAATAGTTTAAGTGAGGGGAATTATGTGTGGGAATAGTTTAAGTGAGGGGAATTATCTATGGGAATAGTTTAAGTGAGGGGAATTATGTGTGGGAATAGTTTAAGTGAGGGGAATTATGTGTGGGAATAGTTTAAGTGAGGGGAATTATCTATGGGAATAGTTTAAGTGAGGGGAATTATGTGTGGGAATAGTTTAAGTGAGGGGAATTATGTGTGGGAATAGTTTAAGGGGAATTATGTGTGGGAATGGTTTAAGTGAGGGGAATTATGTGTGGGAATAGTTTAAGTGAGGGGAATTATGTGTGGGAATTGTTTAAGTGAGGGGAATTATGTGTGGGAATAGTTTAAGTGAGGGGAATTATGTGTGGGAATAGTTTAAGTGAGGGGAATTATGTGTGGGAATAGTTTGAGTGAGGGGAATTATGTGTGGGAATAGTTTAAGTGAGGGGAATTATGTGTGGGAATAGTTTAAGTGAGGGAAATTATGTGTGGGAATAGTTTAAGTGAGGGTAATTATGTGTGGGAATAGTTTAAGTGAGGGGAATTATGTGTGGGAATAGTTTAAGTGAGGGGAATTATGTGTGGGAATAGTTTAAGTGAGGGGAATTATCTATGGGAATAGTTTAAGTGAGGGGAATTATGTGTGGGAATAGTTTAAGTGAGGGGAATTATGTGTGGAAATAGTTTAAGTGAGGGGAATTATCTATGGGAATAGTTTAAGTGAGGGGAATTATGTGTGGGAATAGTTTAAGTGAGGGGAATTATGTGTGGGAATAGTTTAAGGGGAATTATGTGTGGGAATGGTTTAAGTGAGGGGAATTATGTGTGGGAATAGTTTAAGTGAGGGGAATTATGTGTGGGAATAGTTTAAGTGAGGGGAATTATGTGTGGGAATAGTTTAAGTGAGGGGAATTATGTGTGGGAATAGTTTGAGTGAGGGGAATTATGTGTGGGAATAGTTTAAGTGAGGGGAATTATGTGTGGGAATAGTTTAAGTGAGGGAAATTATGTGTGGGAATAGTTTAAGTGAGGGTAATTATGTGTGGGAATAGTTTAAGTGAGGGGAATTATGTGTGGGAATATTATAAGTGAGGGGAATTATGTGTGGGAATAGTTTAAGTGAGGGAAATTATGTGTGGGAATAGTTTAAGTGAGGGTAATTATGTGTGGGAATAGTTTAAGTGAGGGGAATTATGTGTGGGAATAGTTTAAGTGAGGGGAATTATGTGTGGGAATAGTTTAAGTGGGGGGAATTATGTGTGGGAATAGTTTAAGTGAGGGGAATTATGTGTGGGAATAGTTTAAGTGAGGGTAATTATGTGTGGGAATAGTTTAAGTGAGGGGAATTATGTGTGGGAATAGTTTAAGTGAGGGGAATTATGTGTGGGAATAGTTTAAGTGAGGGGAATTATGTGTGGGAATAGTTTAAGTGAGGGGAATTATGTGTGGGAATAGTTTAAGTGAGGGGAATTATGTGTGGGAATAGTTTAAGTGAGGGGAATTATGTGTGGGAATTGTTTAAGTGAGGGGAATTATGTGTGGGAATAGTTTAAGTGAGGGGAATTATGTGTGGGAATAGTTTAAGTGAGGGGAATTATCTATGGGAATAGTTTAAGTGAGGGGAATTATGGGTGGGAATAGTTTAAGTGAGGGGAATTATGTGTGGGAATAGTTTAAGTGAGGGGAATTATGTGTGGGAATAGTTTAAGTGAGGGGAATTATGTGTGGGAATCGTATAAGTGAGGGGAATTATGTGTGGGAATAGTTTAAGTGAGGGGAATTATGTGTGGGAATTGTTTAAATGAGGGGAATTATGTGTGGGAATATTCAAGTGAGAGAAATTATGTGTGGGAATTATTTAAGTGAAGGGAATTATGTGTGGGAATGATTCAAGTAAGAGGAAATATTTGTCTGAAATATTTAAGTAAAGGGGATTATTTAAGTAAAGGGAATTATTTAAGTGAGGGGAACTATTTAAGTGAGGGGGATTATTTAAGTGAGAGAAATTATTTAAGTGAGGGGAATTATTTAAGTGAGGGGGATTATTTAAATGAGGGAAATTATTTAAGTGAGGGGAATTAAGTGAGGGATATTATTTAAGTGAGGGGAATTAAGTGAGGGAGAATTAAGTGAGGTGGGAATTAAGTTAGGGGAATTAGGTATTGAAGAAGAAGATAAGTTTTTTTATTTTTCTTTCTACAACATTTCCTTATATATTTCGCTCATAGCATGAAAATGACTCATCCGATCGGCTTCAAATTTCAACGCTGGTTTCCGGCAAGGACACGATTGTGTGTGTGTGTGTGTGTACTCACCTATTTGTGGTTGCAGGGGTCGAGTCCTAGCTCCTGGCCCCGCCTCTTCACCGGTTGCTACTAGACCCTCTCTCTCCCCGCTCCATGAGCTTTATCAAACCTCGTCTTAAAACTGTGTATGGTTCCTGCCTCCACTACGTCATTTTCTAGGCTATTCCACTGCCTTACAACTCTATGACTGAAGAAATACTTCCTACTATCTCTCTGACTCATTTGTGTCTTCAACTTCCAATTGTGGCCTCTTGTTTCTGTGTCCCCTCCCTGGAACATCCTGTCCTTGTCCACCTTGTCTATTCCACGCAGTATTTTATATGTCGTTATCATGTCTCCCCTGACCCTCCTGTCCTCCAGTGTCGTCAGGCCGATTTCCCTTAATCTTTCTTCATAGGACATTCCCCTTAGCTCTGGAACTAACCTTGTTGCAAACCTTTGTACTTTCTCTAGTTTCTTGACGTGCTTTATCAAGTGCGGGTTCCAAACAGGTGCTGCATACTCCAGTATGGGCCTGACATACACGGTGTACAGTGTCTTGAATGATTCCTTACTAAGGTGTCGGAATGCTGTTCTCAGGTTTGCCAGGCGCCCATATGCTGCAGCAGTTATCTGATTGATGTGTGCTTCCGGAGACATGCTCGGTGTTATACTCACCCCAAGATCTTTCTCCTTGAGTGAGGTTTGCAGTCTTTGGCCACCTAGCCTATACTCTGTCTGTGGTCTTCTGTGCCCTTCCCCTATCTTCATGACTTTGCATTTGGCAGGATTAAATTCGAGAAGCCATTTGCTGTGTGTGTGTGTGTGTGTGTGTGTGTGTGTGTGTGTGTGTGTGTGTGTGTGTGTGTTAATGTGAGAATGCTCACCTATATGTACTCATATATTGTTGTACTGGTCGAGTCTCAGCTCCTGGCCCTGTCGCTTCGTTGGTCGCTACTAGGTTGACTCTCTCCTGGCTTCAAGAGCCTTAACGTATATCTTTCTGAAGTTAAACAAAGATCCTGCCTCTACCACTTCACTCTCCAGGTTGTTCCACTTCCTTACAACTCTCAGGCTGAAGAAATACTTTCTAACATACCTACGACTCATCTGTGTTTTCAGCTTCCAGCTGTGCACACACGTTTCTTTTTACAGTCTCTTAAGAAATCTGTCCCAATTTACCCTATCAATTCCTCTCAATATTTTGTACAGCATTATCATATCCCCCTATAGGCCTCCTGTCCTCCAGTGTTATTAGGATGACTTCCCTTAACCTCTCCTCATAGAACATACCCCTTAGCTCAGAGACTAGTCATGTTGTAAACCTCTGTCTGCACTTTCTCCAATTTCTTGACATACCTGGCCAAATGTGGGTTCCATACTGTTTCTGATTACTCCAATATAGGCCTGACATACGCGGTGTACAGTGTCGTGAATGATTCCTTACTTAAACTTCAGAATACTGTACTAAGATTTGTCAGACGCGCATTTGCTACAGCAATTTTTCGGTTCATTTGCCCCTCAAGTGATATGCTCTGTATAATACGCTCCAAGATCCTTCTCCCTGAGTGAGGCTTGCAGCATTTGCCTAGCAAGCCTGTACTCTGTCTGTGGTCTTCTTTGTCCATCCCCAAGCTTCATAACTTTACATATACTGGGGTTAAATTCCATTAGCCCCTCGTCAGACCAAACCTGCAGCCTGTCAAGATCGATTTGTAACTTCTCCTGGTTATCATCTGCTTGTATTCTCCTCATTAGTTTCACAACATCTGCGAACAGGGATACCTCTGACTAACTATCACTTCCGCCATGCCACTCACATATACAACAAATAGTACTGGTCCTGGTAATGATCCCTGTGGAACCCTACTCATCATATGCAACTATTCCGATACCTCTTCACGGATCATCATTCGTTGTTTCTTTCCTGTCAGGTATGTACCGATCCGGTTATGTTATCCCTGTTATCCCTGCCTTCTCCTCTAGCTCTTTTACCAGTCCATTGAACGGTACTGTGTCTAAAGTCTTCCTACAGTTTAAAAAAATGGAATCTACACATTCCTCTCTCTCTCTCTCTCTCTCTCTCTCTCTCTCTCTCTCTCTCTCTCTCTCTCTCTCTCTCTCTCTCTCTCTCTCTCTTTCTCTATTTTTTTTTACACAGGGTTTGACAAGGTTAAGGATCCCTAGCTTTATTGACAGCTATTTACAGGTTAAGGATTTCTAACTTTATTGGCAAGCTAAGAGCTGTTACCTACATCAGCTCATTTGAAATCATTTTTATTGTTATGAGACATACAAGTAGGGAACAGGATGAAGTTGGAGCCATCTGTGGGCCAGCAATATTGGCCTTGTACATAACAGTAAGGCCACCCACATCCCTCCTATGTTGAAGGCTCTGCTGAAATGACAGATCTATCCAGGATGGGTCCAGGCGAGAGATGAGACGTCTTGCTCTGTTCTCTACTCTGTCAAGCAGTCGCAGATGAGAGGAGGGGCAGGCAAACCAAGAAAGTGGAGCATACTCAAGGTGTGAGCGTACTTGTGCCTCGTACAGGATCTTGCAACCCCTACTGTCAAGCAGATGGGAGATACGGCGAAGTGCTGTAAGCTTCCTGGCTGCCTTGTTTGCAAGATTTACAACGTGGTTCTTCATGGTTAGTTTGGAGTCAAATTTCACCCCAAGGATATCAACTTCTTCTCCAGGTGCCAGCATCCTCCCATTCATCCTTACTACTGCACCAGCATTACCATCATGGTGCCTAGAGACGATCATCATTTGCGTTTTCTCAGGTGCAAATGTTACTTGCCATCTATTTCCCCAAGCTGATATAGCTCTCAGCTGGTGATTGATGTAGCTTAGAGCAGCTGGCATTTCTTCTCTTGGATAAGTGAATGTCAGTGTACAGTCGTCTGCATATGCATGTGATTCTGGGATGAGATGAAGAAGGTCGTTGAAGTAGACATTCCATAACAATGGACCCAGCACGCTTCCTTGTGGAACACTTGCCCCAATAGGATGTCTTGCTGATTCCATTCCATTGAGAACTACACTTATAGATCTACCATGAAGGTAATCACTGAGGAGACATAGCGTAGAGCCTGCAATTCCTAATGCTTAAAGTTTTGCTAAGAGGCCCTGGTGCCACACCCGGTCGAAAGCGCCAGCAATGTCCAGTGCTACCACACAGCTGACTTTGGATTCATCCAGTGACTGGTGCCACTTAGTGGAGAGGTTTAACAACAGATCAGCAGCAGAGTAACCTTTCCTGAAGCCATATTGACGATCACATAGTAGTGAATGGTAGTCAAAAAACTCTGTCATTTGTCTTGAGATTATTGTCTCAAGGATCTTACCAGTGATTGACAGGAGTGACACTGGTCTGCAGTTGCTGATTTCTGCTCTGCTCTTCTTTTTGTGAACAGGGACTACATTTGCCTCTTTCCATAGAGAGGGCCATTTACACTGTACTAGGCAGTGCTGAAAGATGCGAGTTAGAGGTGCTGCTAGCTGGTCTGCACATCTTCTCAACAATCTTGGGCTCAACTTGTCTGGGCCCACAGCCTTTTCTTGGTCAAGCGATTTAAGTAGGAAATGCACCTCCTCCTGCCTTATTGCCACCACTGACAGTTTTGACACAGTTCTTGCAGCTAGCCAAGGAGGGTCCCTTGCTGGATCAGGAACTTGCATTTTGGTAGCAAAGTGTTCAGCAAAGAGGTCCGCCTTCTCTTGACTACTAGTAGAGGTGGTCCCATCCTGTCGATTTAGAGGTGGAATAAGTTCAACAGGCAGATAACCTTGTCTGTCCTTGACCAGGGACCACCAGGTTTTGGAGCCTACCCTACCTGATGCTAACTTTCTTTTAGTGTCCACCTCCCATTTAGCAATGGCCCACTTTTGAACATCACCCATATGCCTACAGGCTTGCATGTGCAAGTTCCTGTTATAGGTGGTAGGATGTCTCTTATACCTTCGCCATGCTTTGTACTTAGCAGTAGCAGCCTCTCTACAACGAAAGCCAAACCAAGGCTGATCCGTAGGCTTCGTCACATATTGCCGGTGAGGAATGTGTTCTTGTTGTAGATTAAGGATGTGTCCAGTGAAGGCTTTCACTTGGTTGTCAACATCCCCTTGGAGAAGAGCATTCCAGTCGGTGGTGGCGAGCTCAGAGCAAAGGGCTGGCCAATTACCTCTTTCCCATAGCCAGGTTGTGCGTGTGGACTCCTCACCTCGTTCTGTTGGGATCTTAAGTGTCGTAAAAACAGCCTTGTGGTCAGACGATCCAACATAGCCGAGGGGTTGACAAGTGACTATGCCTTCTCTCTCTCTCTCTCTCTCTCTCTCTCTCTCTCTCTCTCTCTCTCTCTCTCTCTCTCTCTCTCTCTCTCTCTCTCTCTCTTGCCTTACTTTTATTACCTTGTCATGAAAGTCCAGTTGGTTAGTGGAACAGAATTTACCATTTCAAAATCTGTGCTAGTTGACATATATGAACCCATTCCTTTTTAAGTGCTCTGCCACTCTTCTCCTGATAATCTTCTCCATTATTTTATATATTATGCATAGCAGTGACACTGGTATGTAGTTTGATGGTGACTGTCTCCTTTCTTAAAAGTGAAGATTGTTGTTAGTGGCACACACGGTGTCTCTGCTTCCTCTCTCAGGATGCTTCGAGATATATTATCTGGTCCCACTGCCTTCGAGATATCTAGGTCACACAGCAGCTTCTTCACGTCATCCCCAGTTGTGCGTATTGTACCCAGAACTCGCTGGTGTACTCTAACACTTCAGTTTGCTAGTAGCTTTCCTCTCTCCTTTGATAATACTTTTCTAAATTTTTTTGCTGGTCATTCCTTGTGAACTCACCTCCTTCCTTCTTCACCCTTATTAACTGGGCCTTTACCGATGTCTTCTTTCTGATGCGGTTATATAGCAACATTAGGTAGGATGCAGCTTTCACTGCTCTGCCGTGGAGCCTCCCTCCTTATCCATGCACACATTTTCCGGCTCTTCGTCTAAATTTCATGTTTTCCTGAGTTCCCTGCTTTTCGTATATTTTTCCACGTTTTAGCACACTTAGCTTCATACTCTCAGCAGTTCTGAGCAAACCACAAGCTCACACTCTTTTTGCTGCTGGCTACGCATTTGTAGGTTTCCTCCGTGCACTTCCCGGCCACATAGTCTATCTTCTCATTTACTGCCTTCCTTTATAGTTCTCTTTCCCACTGCACCTCATTCAAGAGCTCCCTCATACCTGTGTAGTCACTCTTTTAAAGTTTGACTTCTCACGACTGTTCTGTTACCTCTACAAAGTATTCGAAACTGTCGTACCCATCCTTGAAACTAGGAGCGAAAGAGAGAGATAACACCAGCAGATTTATTCAACTATTTACCCAGTTATACAAATGGAGACGGCGTAATACAACGCAAGGGTGTGGCTGGGCAGCGCAGGTGTGGCTGGGCATCGCAGGTGTGGCTGGGCATCGCAGGTGTGGCTGGGCAGCGCAGGTGTGGCTGGGCATCGCAGGTGTGGCTGGGCAGCGCAGGTGTGGCTGGGCATCGCAGGTGTGGCAGGGCAGCGCAGGTGTCGCAGGGCAGCGCAGGTGTCGCAGGGCAGCGCAGGTGTGGCTGGGCAGCGCAGGTGTGGCAGGGCAGCGCAGGTGTGGCTGGGCAGCGCAGGTGTGGCTGGGCATCGCAGGTGTGGCAGGGCAGCGCAGGTGTCGCAGGACAGTGCAGGTGTGGCAGGGCATGGCAGGTGTGGCTGGGCAGCGCAGGTGTGGCAGCGCAGGTGTGGCAGCGCAGGTGTGGCAGCGCAGGTGTGGCAGCGCAGGTGTGGCAGCGCAGGTGTGGCAGCGCAGGTGTGGCAGCGCAGGTGTGGCAGCGCAGGTGTGGCAGCGCAGGTGTGGCAGCGCAGGTGTGGCAGGGCAGCGCAGGTGTCGCAGGGCAGCGCAGGTGTGGCTGGGCAGCGCAGGTGTGATACAGTTGACACTAAGTGACCGCGGTCATCACAGTTAACTGAGTCATGGTAACACTTCCTCCTCGCTCTACTTGAAGTAATTTTTTCGTTGGAAACTTTATTTCAGAACTTTTTTTTTAGTTTTAAAGTATTTCTGGAAACTGATTAACTGTGTTTAAGGCTTGAGGGACTGATTACTTCCAAACACTGCAGAGGGACTGATTACTTCCAAACACTGCAGAGGGACTGATTACTTCCAAACACTGCAGAGGGACTGATTACTTCCAAACACTGCGGAGGGACTGATTACTTCCAAACACTGCAGAGGGACTGATTACTTCCAAACACTGCAGAGGGACTGATTACTTCCAAACACTGCAGAGGGACTGATTACTTCCAAACACTGCAGAGGGACTGATTACTTCCAAACACTGCGGAGGGACTGATGACTTCCAAACACTGCAGAGGGACTGATGACTTCCAAACACTGCAGAGGGACTGATTACTTCCAAACACTGCAGAGGGACTGATTACTTCCAAACACTGCAGAGGGACTGATTACTTCCAAACACTGCTGATTACTTCCAAACACTGCAGAGGGACTGATTACTTCCAAACACTGCAGAGGGACTGATTACTTCCAAACACTGCAGAGGGACTGATTACTTCCAAACACTGCGGAGGGACTGATTACTTCCAAACACTGCGGAGGGACTGATTACTTCCAAACACTGCGGAGGGACTGATTACTTCCAAACACTGCAGAGGGACTGATTACTTCCAAACACTGCGGAGGGACTGATTACTTCCAAACACTGCGGAGGGACTGATTACTTCCAAACACTGCTTCCAAACACTGAGAGGGACTGATTACTTCCAAACACTGACTGATTATTTCCAAACACTGAGGAGGGACTGATTACTTCCAAACACTGCAGAGGGACTGATTACTTCCAAACACTGCAGAGGGACTGATTACTTCCAAACACTGCGGAGGGACTGATTACTTCCAAACACTGCAGAGGGACTGATGACTTCCAAACACTGCAGAGGGACTGATGACTTCCAAACACTGCAGAGGGACTGATTACTTCCAAACACTGCGGAGGGACTGATTACTTCCAAACACTGCGGAGGGACTGATTACTTCCAAACACTGCGGAGGGACTGATTACTTCCAAACACTGCAGAGGGACTGATTACTTCCAAACACTGCGGAGGGACTGATTACTTCCAAACACTGCGGAGGGACTGATTACTTCCAAACACTGCAGAGGGACTGATTACTTCCAAACACTGCAGAGGGACTGATTACTTCCAAACACTGCAGAGGGACTGATTACTTCCAAACACTGCAGAGGGACTGATTACTTCCAAACACTGCAGAGGGACTGATTACTTCCAAACACTGCGGAGGGACTGATTACTTCCAAACACTGCGGAGGGACTGATTATTTCCAAACACTGAGGAGGGACTGATTACTTCCAAACACTGCAGAGGGACTGATTACTTCCAAACACTGCAGAGGGACTGATTACTTCCAAACACTGCAGAGGGACTGATTACTTCCAAACACTGCAGAGGGACTGATTACTTCCAAACACTGCGGAGGGACTGATTACTTCCAAACACTGAGGAGGGACTGATTACTTCCAAACACTGCAGAGGGACTGATTACTTCCAAACACTGCAGAATGACTGATTACTTCCAAACACTGCAGAGGGACTGATTACTTCCAAACACTGAGGAGGGACTGATTACTTCCAAACACTGCAGAGTGACTGATTACTTCCAAACACTGCAGAGGGACTGATTACTTCCAAACACTGCGGAGGGACTGATTACTTCCAAACACTGAGGAGGGACTGATTACTTCCAAACACTGCGGAGGGACTGATTACTTCCAAACACTGAGGAGGGACTGATTACTTCCAAACACTGAGGAGGGACTGATTACTTCCAAACACTGCAGAGGGACTGATTACTTCCAAACACTGCAGAGGGACTGATTACTTCCAAACACTGCAGAGGGACTGATTACTTCCAAACACTGAGGGACTGATTACTTCCAAACACTGCGGAGGGACTGATTACTTCCAAACACTGCAGAGGGACTGATTACTTCCAAACACTGCAGAAGGACTGATTACTTCCAAACACTGCAGAGGGACTGATTACTTCCAAACACTGCGGAGGGACTGATTACTTCCAAACACTGCGGAGGGACTGATTACTTCCAAACACTGCAGAGGGACTGATTACTTCCAAACACTGCAGAGGGACTGATTACTTCCAAACACTGCAGAGGGACTGATTACTTCCAAACACTGACGAGGGACTGATTACTTCCAAACACTGAGGAGAGACTGATTACTTCCAAACACTGCTGAGGGACTGATTACTTCCAAACACTGCAGAGGGACTGATTACTTCCAAACACTGAGGAGAGACTGATTACTTCCAAACACTGCAGAGGGACTGATTACTTCCAAACACTGATTACTTCCAAACACTGGGAGGGACTGATTACTTCCAAACACTGCAGAGACTGGGACTGATTACTTCCAAACACTGAGGAGGGACTGATTACTTCCAAACACTGCAGAGGGACTGATTACTTCCAAACACTGCGGAGGGACTGATTACTTCCAAACACTGCAGAGGGACTGATTACTTCCAAACACTGCGGAGGGACTGATTACTTCCAAACACTGCAGAGGGACTGATTACTTCCAAACACTGAGGAGGGACTGATTACTTCCAAACACTGAGGAGGGACTGATTACTTCCAAACACTGCAGAGGGACTGATTACTTCCAAACACTGCGGAGGGACTGATTACTTCCAAACACTGCAGAGGGACTGATTACTTCCAAACACTGCGGAGGGACTGATTACTTCCAAACACTGCAGAGGGACTGATTACTTCCAAACACTGCGGAGGGACTGATTACTTCCAAACACTGCAGAGGGACTGATTACTTCCAAACACTGCGGAGGGACTGATTACTTCCAAACACTGCAGAGGGACTGATTACTTCCAAACACTGCAGAGGGACTGATTACTTCCAAACACTGCAGAGGGACTGATTACTTCCAAACACTGCAGAGGGACTGATTACTTCCAAACACTGAGGAGGGACTGATTACTTCCAAACACTGCGGAGGGACTGATTACTTCCAAACACTGCGGAGGGACTGATGACTTCCAAACACTGCGGAGGGACTGATGACTTCCAAACACTGCGGAGGGACTGATGACTTCCAAACACTGCAGAGGGACAGAGGGACTGATTACTTCCAAACACTGCAGAGGGACCGATGACCAAACACTGAGGGACTGATGACCAAACAGCTGAGGACCGACTGATTACTTCCAAACACTGGCGACCAACACAGAGGGACCGACGACTTCACAGAACACTGGCGACCGACACAGGGACCGACGACCAACACAGAGAGACCGGCGACCAACACAGAGGGACCGACGACCAACACAGAGAGACCGACGACCAAGACAGAGGGACCGACGACCAAGACAGAGGGACCGACTACCAAGACAGAGGGACCGACGACCAGGACAGAGGGACCGACGACCAACACAGAGGGACCGATGACCAAGACAGATGGATCGACGACCAAGACAGAGGGACCGACGACCAAGACAGAGGGACCGACTACCAAGACAGAGGGACCGACGACCAGGACAGAGGGACCGACGACCAAGACAGAGGGACCGATGACCAAGACAGATGGATCGACGACCAAGACAGAGGGACCGACGACCAAGACAGAGGGACCGACTACCAAGACAGAGGGAGCGACGACCAACACAGAGGGACCGACGACCAACACAGAGGGACCGACGATCAAGACAGAGGGACCGACGACCAAGACAGAGGGACCGACGACCAAGACAGAGGGACCGACGATCAAGACAGAGGGACCGACGACCAAGACAGAGGGACCGACGACCAACACAGAGGGACCGACGACCAACACAGAGGGACCGACGACCAAGACAGAGGGACCGACGACCAAGACAGAGGGACCGACGACCAAGACAGAGGGACCGACGACCAAGACAGAGGGACCGACGACCAAGACAGAGGGACCGACGACCAACACAGAGGGACCGACGACCAAGACAGAGGGACCGATGACCAAGACAGAGGGACCGACGATCAAGACAGAGGGACCGACGACCAACACAGAGGGACCGACGACCAACACAGAGGGACCGACGACCAAGACAGAGGGACCGACGACCAAGACAGAGGGACCGACGATCAAGACAGAGGGACCGACGACCAACACAGAGGGACCGACGACCAAGACAGATTGACCGACGACCAAGACAGAGGGACCGACGACCAAGACAGAGGGACCGACGACCAAGACAGAGGGACCGACGACCAAGACAGAGGGACCGACGACCAAGACAGAGGGACCGACGACCAAGACAGAGGGACCGACGACCAACACAGAGGGACGGACGAGAGGGACCGACGACCAAGCCAGAGGGACCGACGACCAAGACAGAGGGACCGACGACCAAGACAGAGGGACCGATGACCAAGACAGAGGGACCGACGATCAAGACAGAGGGACCGACGACCAAGACAGAGGGACCGACGACCAAGACAGAGGGACCGACGACCAAGACAGAGGGACCGACGACCAAGACAGAGAGACCGACGATCAAGACAGAGGGACCGACGACCAAAACAGAGGGACCGACGACCAAGACAGAGGGACCGACGACCAAGACAGAGAGACCGACGACCAAGACAGAGGGACCGACGACCAAGACAGAGGGACCGACGACCAAGGCAGAGGGACCGATGACCAAGACAGAGGGACCGACGACCAAGACAGAGGGACCGACGACCAACACAGAGGGACCGACGACCAAGACAGAGAGACCGACGACCAAGACAGAGAGACCGACGACCAAGACAGAGAGACCGACGACCAAGACAGAGGGACCGATGACCAAGACAGAGGGACCGACGACCAAGACAGAGGGACCGACGACCAACACAGAGAGACCGACGACCAACACAGAGGGACCGACGACCAAGACAGAGAGACCGACGACCAAGACAGAGAGACCGACGACCAAGAGAGAGAGACCGACGACCAAGACAGAGGGACCGACGACCAAGACAGAGAGACCGACGACCAACACCGAGAGACCGACTAGATAAAAACTATTTTTTTGATGTCATCCAGTTTGCTGGGAAAGTTGAAGTGTTGCTCGTGTACTGTGTTAGTCAAGTTAATTTACACTCTATGATGATTATATTTGTCAAGTCATGGAATGATGAACCTGGTGCACTCTACAGGACATAATGAACCTGGTGCACTCTACAGGACATAATGAACCTGGTGCACTCTACAGGACATAATGAACCTGGTGCACTCTACAGGACATAATGAACCTGGTGCACTCTACAGGACATAATGAACCTGGTGCACTCTACAGGACATAATGAACCTGGTGCACTCTACAGGACATAATGAACCTGGTGCACTCTACAGGACATAATGAACCTGGTGCACTCTACAGGACATAATGAACCTGGTGCACTCTACAGGACATAATGAACCTGGTGCACTCTACCGGACATAATGAACCTGGTGCACTCTACAGGACATAATGAACCTGGTGCACTCTACAGGACATAATGAACCTGGTGCACTCTACAGGACATAATGAACCTGGTGCACTCTACAGGACATAATGAACCTGGTGCACTCTACAGGACACAATGAACCTCGTGCACTCTACAGGACATAATGAACCTGGTGCACTCTACAGGACATAATGAACCTCGTGCACTCTACAGGACATAATGAACCTGGTGCACTCTACAGGACATAATGAACCTGGTGCACTCTACAGGACATAATGAACCTCGTGCACTCTACAGAAACTTATACCAGACAAAAGTTTCCTTTAAATCGACTTTCGAGAACTTATGTAGTTTTGTGGGGAATTATTTTAATGTTTAAAAAATTAGGAGTCTCGACCTTTATTGGCCTTAGGTTAATTTCCGCATTAATTAGGATATTTTGCGCCTTAATTAACGGTAATCAAAGGGATTTTTATATTACTTTATTTTTTGTGTTTGTGACTTTTTATTTGTTTTGTAAATTAAGTCATTTTTTCCAAATATATTTCTGATGAATTATGAGATTAGATATTGATGGTGTGATTGTGATTGTTGTATTGTTGTGGTTACATTGATGTTGTGATTATGATTGTTGCATTGTTGTGGTTACATTGATGGTGTGATTGTGATTGTTGCATTGTTGTGGTTACATTAATGGTGTGTTTGTGATTGTTGCATTGTTGTGGTTACATTGATGGTGTGATTGTGATTGTTGTATTGTTGTGGTTACATTGATGGTGTGATTGTGATTGTTGCATTGTTGTGGTTACATTGATGGTGTGATTGTGATTGTTGTATTGTTGTGGTTACATTGATGGTGTGATTGTTGCATTGTTGTGGTTACATTGATGGTGTGATTGTGATTGTTGTATTGTTGTGGTTACATTGATGGTGTGATTGTGATTGTTGTATTGTTGTGGTTACATTGATGGTGTGATTGTGATTGTTGCATTGTTGTGGTTACATTGATGTTGTGATTGTGATTGTTGTATTGTTGTGGTTACATTGATGGTGTAATTGTGATTGTTGTATTGTTGTGGTTACATTGATGGTGTGATTGTGATTGTTGTATTGTTGTGGTTACAGTGATGGTGTGATTGTGATTGTTGCATTGTTGTGGTTACATTGATGGTGTGATTGTGATTGTTGCATTGTTGTGGTTACATTGATGTTGTGATTGTGATTGTTGTATTGTTGTGGTTACATTGATGGTGTAATTGTGATTGTTGTATTGTTGTGGTTACATTGATGGTGTGATTGTGATTGTTGCATTGTTGTGGTTACATTGATGTTGTGATTGTGATTGTTGCAGTGTTGAGGTTACATTGATGTGTGATTGTGATTGTTGCATTGTTGTGGTTACATTGATGGTGTGATTGTGATTGTTGTATTGTTGTGGTTACATTGATGGTGTGATTGTTGTATTGTTGTGGTTACATTGATGATGTGATTGTGATTGTTGCATTGTTGTGGTTATATTGATGTTGTGATTGTGATTGTTGCAGTGTTGAGGTTACATTGATGGTGTGATTGTGATTGTTGCATTGTTGTGGTTACATTGATGGTGTGATTGTGATTGTTGTATTGTTGTGGTTACATTGATGGTGTGATTGTGATTGTTGTATTGTTGTGGTTACATTGATGGTGTGATTGTGATTGTTGCATTGCTGTGGTTACATTGATGTTGTGATTGTGATTGTTGCAGTGTTGAGGTTACATTGATGGTGTGATTGTGATAGTTTCATTGTTGTGGTTACATTGATGGTGTGATTGTGATTGTTGTATTGTTGTGGTTACATTGGTGTGATTGTGATTGTTGCATTGTTGTGGTTACATTGATGGTGTGATTGTGATTGTTGTAATGTTGTGGTTACATTGAAGGTGTGATTGTGATTGTTGTATGTTGTGGTTACATTGATGGTGTGATTTTGGTTGTTGCTTTGTTGTGGTTACATTGATGGTGTGATTGTGATTGTTGTATTGTTGTGATTACATTGATGGTGTGATTGTGATTGTTGTATTGTTGTGGTTACATTGATGGTGTGATTGTGATTGTTGTATTGTTCTGGTTACATTGATGGTGTGATTGTGATTGTTGCTTTGTTGTGAATACATTGATAATGTGTGTGTGAGTGTTGCACTGTTGTGGTTACATTGATGGTGTGATTGTGATTGTTGTATTGTTGTGGTTACATTGATTGTATGATTGTGATTGTTGCAATGTTGTGGTTACATTGATGGTGTGATTGTCACTGTTGTATTGTTGTGGTTACATTGATGGTGTGTGTGCGATTGTTGTATTGTTGTGATTACATTGATGGTGTGTGTGTGTGATTGTTGTATTGTTGTGATTACATTGATAATGTGTGTGTGATTGTTGCATTGTTGTTGTTACATTGATGGTGTCTGTGTGATTGCTGCATTGTTGTGGTTACATTAATGGCGTGTATGTGATTGTTGCATTGGTGTGGTTACATTAATGGCGTGTATGTGATTGTTGCATTGGTGTGGTTACATTGATGGTGTGATTGTGATTGTTGCATTGTTGTGTTTACATTGATGGTGTGATTGTGATTGTTGCATTGTTGTGGATACATTGATGATGTGTGTCCGATTGTTGCATTGTTGTGGTTACATTGATAGTGTGATTTGATTGTTGCATTGTTGTGGTTACATTGATGGTGTGATTGTGATTGTTGTATTGTTGTGATTTCAGTGATGCTGTGTGTGTGGTTGTTGCATTGTTGTGGTTACACTGATGGTGCGATTGTGATTGTTGCATTGTTATGGTTACATTCATGGTGTGATTGTGTGTGTGAGAGAGAGAGAGAGAGAGGTATGTCTCCATGTTGAGCACTGTCTTGTGTGGCACTGAGAGGTGAAGGGTGCAGCTACCTGCCTGATGCTCTCTTGTTGACTTTACCAGGGAGAGAAGAGGAGGAGGAGGAGGAGGAGGAGGAGGAGGAGGAGGAACGAACAGAAGCAAGTGAGAGGGAGGGAGAGGGAACAAGATTGAGAGAAAAGGAGACATGGGTAAAGATGGAGATGCAACTGTAATAACACACACACGCACACACATACACACACACAGGACCAGGAGCCAGGAGTTGTGATTCGTCCCTTGCAACCACAACTAGGTGAGCACACACACACACACACACACACACACACACACACACACTCACACACACACAGGAACAGCTGAGCAGGAAGGACAGACCAATGAGCAATGGGGCCTCAGCTAGGGAAGGGATTGAGGGAAGGAGCTAAAACACTTCCGAGGACGCAATGGGAGACACAGTGGGAGGAAGAAAGGGAGAGATCAGTTTTTGTCTATGGGCTCCAGGAAGCCGAAGGGGATACCTACGAGGAAAGAAAACAGGAGGAGATAAAATCGATTGAAGATATCATGAAGTCGATAGGTGAGGGCGACATGACCCAGGTGCTAAATTTTCGGAGAATTGGGTGGTTCGCAAGGAGAAGGAAGTGGCCTCTAAAAGTAATTTTCAAGGCAGAAGCAACTCAAACCATGATCCTGCAGGAGAAAGCACGACTAAGAGACAAACTGGAATTCCAGAGTGTGTACCTCGACCGAGACAGAACACAAGAGGAAAGGAGGACACTGAAAGAGAGAGTACAAAAACGAAAGGAGGAATGGGAGGAAGTGACAAAGAGAGGCAGAATAACCCAGACACAGGTAGAAGGGCAAACACACACCCCACAAAACACCCGCAGAAGGACTCCAACCACGACAACCTCAAGACAACTGAACAATCACACACCGATCCCTCTGTCCCCACCCCCCCAAACCACGAACCCCAACCCTACACCAACCCCCTATGGGAACTCTGCCCCCACCACAACCCCCCATAGGCCCCCACCAGGGCTCCTGCTCTCCCAACCCCAGTACCCTCCCAGGACCACAGTTTTGGAACAGAAGTTGAAGGTTTGGTACACGAACGCAGATGGAATAACGAACAATTATGAGGAGTGGCATGAAAGAATCATTGAGAAGTCCCGAGACATCATAGCAGTCACAGAAACAAAACTCACTGAGACAATAACAGATGCAATCTTCCCACCAGGATATCAGATCCTGAGGAAAGACAGAAGGAGCAGAGGGGAAGGAGGGGTTGCACTGCTCATAAAACACCGATGGAAATTTGAGGACATGAGAGGCATGGACGAGATTGGAGAAAGAGAATACATGGTAGGTACACTTCAGTCTGGGGAGCACAAGGTATTCATTGCAGTGACGTATAATCAACCACAGAACTGCAGGAGGCCAAGAAAGGAATATGAAGAGAGTAACAGAGCAATGGTGGACAAACTGGCTGAGGTGGCAAGAAGAGCTCAATCGAACAGAGCAAAGTTACTGGTTATGGGCGATTTCAATCACAGGGAGATCGATTGGGAAAACCTGGAGCCACACTGAGGTCCCGAAACATGGAGAGCCAAAATGATGGATGTGGTGCTGATAAAACCTCATGCATCAATATGTTAAGGATACTACCAGAGAGAGGGGGAGGATGAACCAGCAAGACTGAACCTTGTGCTCACCCTGAGCAGTTCAGACATTGAGGATATCACATATGAGAGTCCCCTAGGAGGTAGTGACCACATGGTTCTGTGCTTTGAATACATAGTAGAGGGTAACAGGAGTTGAATGAAAAAAGCCCGACTATAAATGGGGGGACTACATAGGTTTGAGGAACTTCCTGCAAGAGGTTCAGTGGGATAGAGAACAGGTAGGAAAGTCGGTAAATGAAATGATGGAATACGTAACAACAAAATGCAAGGAGGCAGAAGAAAGGTTTGTTCTCAAGGGCAACAGAAATAATGGGAAGACCAGAACGAGCCCTTGGTTTACCCGACAGGAATATAAGGAGATTAGTCGAAGAGCCAGGAACGAGTATGCACAGGTAAGTAGGGAAGCCCAGTGACGGTATGAAAATAGTATAGCATCGAAAGTCAAGTCTGACCCAAAACTGCTGTACAGCCACATCAGGAGGAAGACAACAGTCAAAGACCAGGTGATCAGGCTGAGGAAAGAAGGTGAGGAACTCACAAGAAACAATCACGAGGTATGCGAGGAGATCAACATGAGATTTAAGGAAGTATTTACAGTAGAGACAGGAATGGCTCTAGAAGACAGCACAGAGGGGAACACCAACAGGAAATATACCAACAGGTGCTGGATGACATACAAACAATGGACGAGGAGGTGCAGAAGCTGCTAAGTGATCTTGACACCTCAAAGGCGAGGGAGTCCGGACAACATCTCCCCGTGTGTCCTTAGAGAAGGAGCAGAGACGCTGTGAGTGCCACTAGCCACAATCTTCAATACATCCCTTGAAACTGGGCAACTACCTGAGGTATGGAAGACGGCAAATGTAGTCCCCATTTTTAAGAAAGGAGACAGAAACGAGGCACTAAACTACAGACCAATGTCTCTGACGTGTATGGTATGCAAAGTCATGGAGAAGATTATCAGGAGGAGAGTGGTGGAGCACCTAGAACGAAACAAGAATATAAACAACAACCAGCACTGATTCATGGAAGGCAAATCCTGTGTCACAAACCTTCTGGAGTTTTATGACAAGGTAACAGAAGTAAGACACGAGAGAGAGGGGTGGGTTGATTGCATTTTCCTGGACTGCAGGAAGGCCTTCGACACAGTTCCTCACAGGAGATTAATGCAGAAGTTGGAGGATCAGGCGTGTATAACAGGAAGGGCACTGCAATGGATCAGAGAATACCTGACAGGGAGGCAACAACGAGTCATGGTAATTGATGAGGTATCACAGTGGGCGCCGGTGACGAGCGGGGTCCCACAGGTGTCAATCCTAGGACCAGTGCTATTTTTGATATATGTGAATGACATGATGGAAGGGATAGACTCTGAAGTGTCCCTGTTTGCAGATGATTTGAAGCTAATTAGAAGGATTAAATGGGATGAGGATCAGGCAGGACTTCAAAGAGAGCTGGACAGGCTGGACACCTGATCCAGCAACTGGCTTCTCGAATTCAACCCTACCAAATGCAAAGTCATGAAGATTGGGGAAAGGCAAAGAAGACCACAGACAGAGTAGAGGCTAGGTGGTGAAAGGCTGCAAACCTCACTCAACGAGAAAGATCTTGGGGTGACCATAACACCGAGCACGTCTCCGGAGGCACACATCAACCAAATAACTGCTGCAGCATATGGGCGCCTGGCAAACCTGAGAATAGCGTTCCGATGCCTTAGTAAGGAATCGTTCAAGACACTGTACACTGTGTACGTCAGGCCCATACTGGAGTATGCAGCACCAGTTTGGAACCCACACCTTGTCAAACACGTCAAGAAATTAGAGAAACTACAAAGGTTTGCAACAAGGCTAGTTTCTGAGCTCAGGGGAATGTCGTACGAAGAAAGGTTGAGGGAAATCAGACTGACGACACTGGAGGACAGGAGGGTCAGGGGAGACATGATAACAACATACGAAATAATGCGTGGAATAGACAAGGTGGACAGAGACAGAATGTTCCAGGGAGGGGACACAGCAACAAGGGGTCACTCTTGGAAGTTGAAGACTCAGACGAGTCACAGGGACGTTAGGAAGTATTTCTTCAGTCACAGAGTCGTCAGGAAGTGGAATACCCTAGCAAGTGATGTAGTGGAGGCAGGAACCATACATAGCTTTAAGACAAGGTATGTCAAAGCTCAGGAAACAGAGAAAGAAGACCTAGTAGCGATCAGTGAAGAGGCGGGGCCAGGAGCTGAGTCTCGACACCTGCAACCACAATTAGAAGAGTACACAGTAAACAACAACAAAAGTCTTATTTTTTAATTACATCAACATATCTTGGCTACTTAAGATTATTTTTTCACTTGTTAGTTTTTCAGACGTTGATTGTTTGTTCAGTTGTTGTTGTTGTTGTTGTTGTTGTTGTTGTTGTTGTTGTTGTTGTTGTTGTTGTTGTTGTTGTTGTTGTTGTTGTATCCGTTGTTCTTCTTGGTACCTTTTTATTCTTGTTCCAATTGTTATTGCTTTAGTTGTATTTAATATTGTTCTTACATATGTTTCTGTTCTTTGTTAGGTTCTTGTTTCATTTGTTATTATTCTTGCTGCTTTTGTTAGGTTCTTGTTTCATTTGTTATTATTCTTGCTGCTTTTGTTAGGTTCTTGGTGCATTTACTGTTCTTGTTGCATTTGTTATTGTTCTTGTTTTACTCTTTGCATGTTGTTCTTGTTGCAGTTGTTTTTGTTCTTGCTTTACGTTATTATTCTTGCTGTTATTATTCACAATAATAATAGTAATAATAATAATAATAATTTAACAGTATCAGATATACAAATATTAGAATTACGAGCATTTTGTAATTAGAAAATCTGCATGATTATTATTTTTATTATTATTATTATTATTATTATTATTATTATTATTATTATTATTATTATCATTAGTGATGTTGTTACTGTTGTTGCTATCATTATTATTATTATTATTATTATTATTATTATTATTATTATTATTATTTATTTTTTTTTTTTATTATCACACCGGCCGATTCCCACCAAGGCAGGGTGGCCCGAAAAAGAAAAACTTTCACCATCATTCACTCCATCACTGTCTTGCCAGAAGGGTGCTTTACACTACAGTTTTTAAACTGCAACATTAACACCCCTCCTTCAGAGTGCAGGCACTGTACTTCCCATCTCCAGGACTCAAGTCCGGCCTGCCGGTTTCCCTGAATCCCTTCATAAATGTTACTTTGCTCACACTCCAACAGCACGTCAAGTATTAAAAACCATTTGTCTCCATTCACTCCTATCAAACACGCTCACGCATGCCTGCTGGAAGTCCAAGCCCCTCGCACACAAAACCTCCTTTACCCCCTCCCTCCAACCCTTCCTAGGCCGACCCCTACCCCGCCTTCCTTCCACTACAGACTGATACACTCTTGAAGTCATTCTGTTTCGCTCCATTCTCTCTACATGTCCGAACCACCTCAACAACCCTTCCTCAGCCCTCTGGACAACAGTTTTGGTAATCCCGCACCTCCTCCTAACTTCCAAACTACGAATTCTCTGCATTATATTCACACCACACATTGCCCTCAGACATGACATCTCCACTGCCTCCAGCCTTCTCCTCGCTGCAACATTCATCACCCACGCTTCACACCCATATAAGAGCGTTGGTAAAACTATACTCTCATACATTCCCCTCTTTGCCTCCAAGGACAAAGTTCTTTGTCTCCACAGACTCCTAAGTGCACCACTCACTCTTTTTCCCTCATCATTATTATTATTATTATTATTATTATTATTATTATTATTATTATTATTATTATTATTATTATTATTATAATTATTATTATTATTATTATTATTATTATTATTATTATTATTATTATTATTATTATTATTATTATTATTATTATTATTATTATTATTATTATTACTGCTTAAAAATAACTCGGGGAATCTGTCTCATGTCCCACCATTACTGTACAAGCGAGCGGCCCATGTCCTTTCGCATGCTATTTCATTACTTTTTAACAAGTCAATAGAGACTAGCACCTTCCCGAAACTACTCAAGATGGCAAGGGTTACACCAATACATAAAGGTGGTGACCCTACAGACTTAAACAACTATAGGCCAATATCTAACTTACCATTGCTATCCAAAATCTTTGAGAAACTCGTGCACAGGAGACTGTATTCATTTATAACGGCTCAAAACATACTCAACCCCTGCCAGTTTGGATTCAGGAAAAATAAAAGCACTAATGATGCAATCATAAAAATGCTAGATCTGCTTTACACAGCATTGGAAAATAAGGAATATCCACTAGGAATTTTTATTGACCTAAGAAAAGCTTTTGACACAGTAAACCACGAAATCCTACTCCACAAACTTGACCACTACGGTATAAGAGGCCATGCGCTTGCTTATTTCAAATCTTACATTACTAATAGGTATCAGTACGTCACCATTAAAGACAGCATCAGCAACACGGCCACTTGATACTGGAGTTCCGCAGGGAAGTGTCCTTGGTCCCCTGCTCTTCCTCATATACATCAATGACCTTCCAAACGTATCCCAACACCTGAAACCCATTCTCTTTGCTGATGACACGACTTATGTCATCTCTCACCCTAATCTTGCCACCCTCAACACCATTGTGAATGAGGAGCTGATTAAAATATCGACTTGGATGACAGCCAATAAACTTACGCTTAACACTGACAAAACTTACTATATTATGTTTGGTAGCAGAGCAGGAGATGCACAAATTAACATTAAGATTGACAACACTCTAATTACCAGAAATAATGGGGGAAAATTCCTAGGCTTATACCTTGACAACAACCTGAATTTCAGCACCCATATCCAGCATATAGCCAAAAAAGTATCCAAAACGGTTGGGATCCTCTCCAAGATACGATACTACGTGCCGCAAAATGACCTTCTCACACTATACCACTCACTTATTTATCCATACCTCACCTATGCTATTTGTGCTTGGGGATCAACTGCAGCAACACACCTAAAGCCAATAATAACCCAACAAAAAGCTGCAGTAAGAATAATCACTAAATCCCATCCCTGGCAGCACACCCCCCCCCCCCACTCTTCAAAGATCTAAACTTACTCCCAGTTCAGTACATCCACACTTACTACTGTGCAATCTATATCTACAGGGCCTTAAACTCTAATATCAACCTTGACCTAAAACGCTTTCTTGATAATTGTGACAGAACCCACAGGCATAACACCAGAAACAAACATCTCTACGACATTCCCCGTGTCCGACTAAACCTTTACAAAAATTCAATGTATGTCAAAGGCCCTAAAATCTGGAATACCCTACCTGAGAACTCTAGAACTGCAGACACATTCATCACCT
The DNA here is from genome assembly GCF_038502225.1 of Cherax quadricarinatus. NCBI lineage: Eukaryota > Metazoa > Arthropoda > Malacostraca > Decapoda > Parastacidae > Cherax > Cherax quadricarinatus. The sequence continues at coordinate 59,219,984 of NC_091293.1, forward strand.
TCAAAACTACCATTAGAAAACATCTTATCTCCCTGATACACCCCGTCAACTAACTACACGAATACCACCTGGTGGTTCACACTTACACTCACTTACCCATTTGACCATAAACAGAAATATTAATCTCAGTCTTAAAATAATGAATCCTGTGATACTCCAATACTGAAACTATATACTGTGCCAAAACAAAAGCATTCACATTGCTAAACTCACAAACTAGTATTTAGTCACTTAGCCATAATACCAACTTACCTCATAATTTGTAATATTTTACAATTAAGAATAAAACTAAGTATGCCCGAAATGCCTAGCCATGCTAAGCGTTCTAGTGGTACACTCTGTAATCACAATTTTACTACATGTAAACCAAACAATAACCAAATTTCTATAAACTCAGCATTGTAATCCTTATAGAGAATAAACTTTGCTGTTGTTATTATTATTATCGTTATTGTTGTTATTATTATTATTATTATTATTATTATTATTATTATTATTATTATTATTATTATTATTATAATTATTATTATTATTATTATTATTGTTGTTAATGTTGTTGTTATTAGTGATGTTGCTGCTGTTGCTATTATTATTATTATTATTATTATTATTATTATTACTATTACTATTATTATTTTTACATGTTTCCTAGGATAATTATTGAGTTATGATGACTATCATTTAGAAATTATAAATATAAGCCAAATTCTTATTATATTTAAATTGTCATGACTAATAAAGTAGTTGACAATTTTGGATGTAAAATATTATTGCAAATATTATTATATTCAATCACATATTATGACAATAATCTGTTATCATCATCACAATGATCATCATCCTCATCATTATCATCATGATGTCAGTCATACTGGACTCGTCATCATGTTGACAGTGTGGACAGCAGCTGTCACCAAGACTAATGAAGGTTCCCTTCTGAAAAAAAAAATCCTAATGACAACCAGGATAATATTTTTTTCTGATTTTCATGGAAGGATTCCATCACTTTTTTTATGGTTTCAAGTTTTTTCACATTTTTTTAAGAAATTCCATTTTTCAAATAAAATGAATTATATATATATATATATATATATATATATATATATATATATATATATATATATATATATATATATATATATATATATATATATATATATATATATATATATATATATATATATATATATATATATATATATATATATATATATAAATATATATATATACATATATATAAACACATATAAACACCCACACACAGAACACAGAAGTATCGTCGCCTCTTTCCTGATTACTTTAAGTTGTTGAGACTAATTCTCAGTACTGATAAACTTTGCGTCACCTGTGGAACAAAGTTATTACCTTCTAATATCCTGTAGAGGAAGTCGGTCGAAACACCGACCAAAAGTTTGTAATTTCGCTGCACATACACACACAAAAATTTGTTCTGGCAATTTTCAACGTTGATCGTTTCCTCTCTCTCTCTCTCTCTCTCTCTCTCTCTCTCTCTCTCTCTCTCTCTCTCTCTCTCTCTCTCTCTCTCTCTCTGAATCACACTGTTTGATTTTATAGATTGCTTTGTCGTCTCTCGGGTACATCAGTGTGTGGGATGGTTACTGTATCTCCTTCCTGTTCATCAGTGTGTGGGATGGTTACTGTATCTCCCTGTTCATCTGTGTGTGGGATGGTTACTGTATCTCCCTGTTCATCAGTGTGTGGGATGGTTACTGTATCTCCTTCCTGTTCATCTGTGTGTGGGATGGTTACTGTATCTCCCTGTTCATCTGTGTGTGGGATGGTTACTGTATCTCCCTGTTCATCTGTGTGTGGGATGGTTACTGTATCTCCCTGTTCATCTGTGTGTGGGATGGTTACTGTATCTCCCTGTTCATCAGTGTGTGGGATGGTTACTGTATCTCCCTGTTCATCTGTGTGTGGGATGGTTACTGTATCTCCCTGTTCATCAGTGTGTGGGATGGTTACTGTATCTCCCTGTTCATCTGTGTGTGGGATGGTTACTGTATCTCCCTGTTCATCAGTGTGTGGGATGGTTACTGTATCTCCCTGTTCATCTGTGTGTGGGATGGTTACTGTATCTCCCTGTTCATCAGTGTGTGGGATGGTTACTGTATCTCCCTGTTCATCTGTGTGTGGGATGGTTACTGTATCTCCTTCCTATTCATCAGTGTGTGGGATGGTTACTGCATCTCCTTCCTGTTCATCAGTGTGTGGGATGGTTACTGTATCTCCCTGTTCATCTGTGTGTGGGATGGTTACTGTATCTCCCTGTTCATCTGTGTGTGGGATGGTTACTGTATCTCCCTGTTCTTCTGTGTGTGGGATGGTTACTGTATCTCCCTGTTCATCTGTGTGTGGGATGGTTACTGTATCTCCCTGTTCATCTGTGTGTGGGATGGTTACTGTATCTCCCTGTTCTTCTGTGTGTGGGATGGTTACTGTATCTCATTCCTGTTCATCAGTGTGTGGGATGGTTACGCCTCTTTCATTTTTGTTAATATTCATTGTTCGTAGTAAGTGCTGACGGTTCCTACACTGGGAATGAGTTATTTACTGAAAATTAGGAGAGAGATGTCAACTACGAGAAGTTATTAGAGAGATGTCACAGCTACGAGAAGTCATTAGAGAAATGTCACAGCTAGGAAAAGTTATTAGAGAGATGTCACAGCTATGAGAAGTCATCAGGAAGATGTCACGGCTACGAGAAGTCATTTAAGAGATGTCACAGCTACGAGAAGTCATTTAAGATATGTCACAGCTACAAGAGCTCAGGGGAAAGATATCATGTTTGAAAAGTACACTTCTTAGTACTTCTTGTGTACCAGCAGTAGATTAGGAGAATGATGTGCTTGGATGTTATCTGTGTATGTGTGTGTGTGTGTGTGTTTGTGTGTGTGTGTGTATGTGTGTGTGTGGGGGGGAAGGGAGCGGGAACTATTTTGAACCTACGTGTGTATCTCAGGTCTCGTGGACAAGGTTTTTGTAAAACAGTAGAGTCATCAACATATAAACTATTACTTGACATTCTCCTGGCCAGGCATCAGGTCAAGTCTTCTTATTAGACAAAAATATAATAGGTAATGTTGGGCCCAAAGAAGATCCCGTTGAACGTACATCAACGTGTGTATGAAATCTCTCGTTAAACGTGAGGAGGAGAATAACAAGACGTCCTCCCGTGACGCCAGACTGAGAACACTACTGCTGATTGAACACTTCGTTATACACGAAGGTTACATTTATTTTTGTTAGGTCAGAATTGCTTTTATATTGCTTCCTACTTTGTTTAAACAAAATGCTATGTAACGTTCAACAAGAGATGTTACTACGGTCAGACTAGTCTGCTTTTAGTACAGAAATTAAGTGTGACACCATTCTTCTTATGGAAGTATTGCTCATTTTCACTGTTTAAAAGATGTCGTTATGGATTATAAATTATGAGCTGGAACACTTCCAGATGTTTGTTTTATGAGTCTGTTGCCACGAGTATTTAAGCTACAATATTAGTATAAACACTGTCTGAAACTCTTTTAAATGAGTTATCTATAAATTAAATTTAAATATATCTTTGTTAATTCTTTAACTGTAGTTAAGGAATAAGCTCTAGATATAAGTATCCAGTTATGTCACCTTTATCTTCAAATTTCATTTATCAGTCTACTTTATTTTTGTTCTAATATTATATTTATTAAAAGTACCCCAAGAAACTTCCTAAAC
>NC_091293.1:59228718-59241218 GCF_038502225.1 Cherax quadricarinatus
TAAAGTTCATTTGAAGTTCTTTTCGTATTATTGTTCTCAAACTGCTAACTGACAACCCAAGATTGTAATCTACCCCGTCTCTGAAAGCATACAGCTTAGCCAGTTTATCAGTTCTATCATGCGGCAGTGGAGTAACGTGGGTTGGTGTGCTATTTCTAGTAGTTTTCTTTCCAAAACTGTATGATATGTTTTCCCTGCTGGTGTCAAGCTGGTTGTGGTCGGACTGAGTGCAGTGTGGGAATAGTCTTTCGATTTAATATCCTTGCCTTAGCCATGTACGTATATTATTGTTGGTTGTCCTTATTCAAAATAGAAGCAAACAGTCCTCAGCAGAAACAATTATTCTCAGTAGATATCCTTGTTGCGGACTTTCAAAGATTTCTGGTATCTGCATTCCCACAAACCTTCCTTTCCTCCCCTTCATCTCCTTTTCTCTGTTCAGACCCTTTCCATTCCTTCATTCCCTTCTCTCCCTTTCAAATCCTTTCCCTCCCTCCTCGTTTACCACTGAGAGTAAAGGTTTGACGTCCTCTTGAATGTTTCAAGGCGTCCCACCACCTATTTGGTTATTATGTGACCAAAACATAGTATAGCGACCACTACACTTTCCTCCCTCCCCCTCTCCTCAGTTCTCTCAGCTCTCTTCACTCTTCTCAATTACATCCCCTCTTCTCAGTGCCTTCAACAGACCTATGAGTGTTGATCTACAGCTCCTGGATTTCTTGGAAGGATTGAATTGTATAATTCAATCGTTTCAAGAAATCCAGGAGCTGTAGATCAACACTTCAGCAAGCACAAGAACTGGAAGACACCTGAGTCAAATATTTATGACCAGTCAGATAAAAGTAAGTTTTTCTCAAGTCACTGAAGTTACTCTCATAATCTGTGTACTTCATTCAGGTTGATGGATGACTACCCTGGCCGTCCTGACGACGGCCAGGGTAGTCATCCATCAACCACCCGGTCTGTACCATACTTAATTATAGTGAACAATAACTTCACAGTTGTTCCAGGCTCCTGGCCGCCAGACTCTGTTTCTCTACCAAGCCTCCGGCTTCTTACTGATATAGATAAGCGGTTGAAAGAGAAGACAGTGCCTTGGGAGCCACCCAAGATCAAAGCTGTCACATCCTCCTCCCCCCCCCCCCCCCAAAAAAAAAGGGATTTGCGCTCAAGGAGAAGGAGGAGGTCCGCCAGCTCTTTCTACTAATCCTCGTGCACCACCTCCTCCACCTCCACTGATGCCTCCAAGACGAGTGAATGCGTTTGTGTCAAAGTATGGTCGAGTGAATGTGTGGGTGTCAGAGTATGGTCGAGTGAATGTGTGGGTGTCAGAGTATGGTCGAGTGAATGTGTGGGTGTCAGAGTATGGTCGAGTGAATGTGTGGGTGTCAGTATGGTCGAGTGAATGTGTGGGTGTCTGAGTATGGTCGAGTGAATGTGTGGGTGTCAGAGTATGGTCGAGTGAATATGTGGGTGTCAGAGTATGGTCGAGTGAATGTGTGGGTGTCAGTATGGTCGAGTGAATGTTTCCTCAGGTTACGTTTACCGAACCATACATCTGTCTTTAATACTGAACTCTCTGCCATTAATCGAGTCATAGGTTTTGTACTACTGAGAAAAAAAAAGAGTAGTTTCTTTTTTTGACGCCATATGTGCGCTGACTGCTTGACATGTTAAACTCACAAATTCATACGAGTTAATGGGCTACATTATTAATAAACTCAGCTACTGTGTCACGCTCATCACCTGGTCATCTTCGGGAATTACCAAGCTGATGCCCTTGTTAAGTTGGTCTCAGAGCTCTAGTGGGTTATTGGGCTCCCCGGGATCAGGGGGCTACTGCTTTCTTGAGGAAGAAATCACTGTACCTTCTGTGGCAGTCACTGAACCAACCTGACTATTCCCCAATAAGTTAAAATCAACCATTGTGGGATGGCCATTCTCCTGTTGTGCTAATTGCCATGAAGAGGGTGTGCTGGCACGCCTCCATCTCAATGTCATTGTGTATCGACCGACAATGTCTACCATACTTTCCCTGCAGGAGAATCCTCTCCATTCCCCATATCCTTACTTCCTGTCCCCTCTATGACCTCTCACTGTGAAAGAAACCACACTTCGGTCACAGCACACATGCTCCTTTATGACAGTCACTCTAAAGTCGTCGACTCTGATTTATTTCCTCATGGCGACAAATCTGATTGGGGTGATGTAAATGTAGGCCACGTCTTTCACTCTCCTGTTTCAAGACGCGTGGTTCCTTCCAGCAAGCTCGCGCTATACATGTACTCTTGTCTTTCTACCTCCTCTATCACTCGAGGCACATCTTCCATGCTTTCATCTATAACGTATGCTGCCTGTATTACAAGCCAATTATTTTCTGACAAGGAAACCCCTGACATTACTGTAGCTTACACAATATACAATACTCTGACACTTCCCCTACACTCATAATGGCGATCCACACTAAATAGACACATTTATTTTTCTTAACAGTCAAGTAGATATAGGTTTATTTTTTCCTTGTAACTTCCTAACTGACAGGTGTCATTGTCTCAAGAAAAAAAAAGCGCTCCTGGCCTCTTAACCTTTTCGTAGGTCTACGGCCGTCAAACCTAACATAGGTAGGAAGATAGAAAATACAGAATATGTACATTGTGAGGTGATGTTTTTCTCTGTAAATACACTGTGAGTTTAATCTCTCTTATAGAGACTAATATTTCCTAGACCCGCAGTGAAAAAATTATATGCAGCCATAATGAATCCTTGAATTTTGAATAGGCTTTAAATCCTATTATTCGACCAACCAAGAACATACCTCGGTCTCCGGTCTCTCCTGCATTATCCCGACCAGAAACAGAATAATACAGTACCTATCTGTCTTGAGGGTGTTACAATGAATCTGTCATCTCGGAGTTTCAATTTCCCAGGTTTTGAAGAACTCACTGCGCTTGAAGGTTATTATCACGCACCTATAATAGCCTCCTGGTTTGTAGCGCATCTAAACAACTCGGAATTTGCTTCAGTCTCGCAGCATACGAGTCCATCAGTAGTATACACTCATACTGGACACCTAACTCCCTATATTTACTCGCTGTCAAACAGTGTAATAATAGGTGAGGGTAATACCTCACGGCTATAATCGTTTAGTGGTTTTACTGGAATTTAGTCTGGTTAGTGACGCACACTGCAGCGACTCTTTTAAGTCATGCCCACACAACGTCAGCGCCACGTAGTGATTCCCACACAACGTCAGTGCCACGCAGTGACGTGCACACAACGTCAGTACCACGCAATGACGTGCGCACAGCGTCAGTGCCGCCTAGTGATGCCCACACAACGTCAGTGTCACGCAGTGACGTGCACACAACGTCAGTGCCACGCAGTGACGTGCACAAAACGTCAGTGCTACCTAGTGATGCCAACACAACGTCATTGCCACTCAATGACGTGCACACAACGTCAGTGCCGCCTAGTGATGCCCACACAACGTCAGTGCCACGCAGTGACGTGCACACAACGTCAGTGCCACGCAGTGACGTGCACACAACGTCACTGTCACACAGTTAAGATTAATCGCGCAGCATTAATCCCACGATAATTAAGTTTGAAAGGTTTAACACTAAATCGAAACACAATACGGCAATTAACTCGAGCTAGTACTATGACCTTCCTGTGAAGGAGAGTCTTGGAGCCTCCTAGCGTGTGCTAACACCTCGCTGCTCAAGACCTGACCGTCCTGTGGAGGAGATTCTTGTAGCCTCCTAGCGTGTGCTAACACCCTCGCTGCTCCAGACCTGACCGTCCTGTGGAGGAGATTCTTGTAGCCTCCTAGCGTGTGCTAACACCCTCGCTACTAGAGACCTGACCGTCGTGTGAACGAGAGTCTTGGAGCCTCCTAGCGTGTGCTAACACCCTCGCTGCTTAAGACCTGACCGTCCTGTGGAGGAGAGTCTTGGAGCCTCCTAGCGTGTGCTAACACCCTCGCTCCTCCAGACCTGACCGTCCTGTGGAGGAGAGTCTTGTAGCCTCCTAGCGTGTGCTAACACCCTCGCTCCTCCAGACCTGACCGTCCTGTGGAGGAGAGTCTTGGAGCCTCCTAGTGTGTGCTAACACCCTCGCTGCTCAAGACCTAACCGTCCTGTGGAGGAGAGTCTTGGAGCCTCCTAGCTTGTGCTAACACCCTCGCTGCTCAATACCTGACCGTCCTTTGGAGGAGAATCTTGGAGCCTCCTAACGTGTGCTAACACCCTCGCTGCTCAAGACCTGACCGTCCTGTGGAGGAGAGTCACGGAGCCTCCTAGCGTGTGCTAACACCCTCGCTCCTCCAGACCTGACCGTCCTGTGGAGGAGAGTCTTGGAGCCTCCTAGCGTGTGCTAACACCCTCGCTGCTTAAGACCTGACCGACCTGTGGAGGAGAATCTTGGAGCCTCCTAACGTGTGCTAACACCCTTGCTGCTCCAGACCTGGCCTTCCTGTGGAGGAGAGTCTTGGAGCCTCCTAGCGTGTGCTAACACCCTCGCTCCTCCAGATCTGACCGTCCTGTGGAGGAGAGTCTTGGAGCCTCCTAGCGTTTGCTAACACCCTCGCTGCTCCAGACCTGACCGTCCTGTGGAGGAGAGTCATGGAGCCTCCTAGCTTGTGCTAACACCCTCGCTGCTTAAGACCTGACCGTCCTGTGGAGGATAGTCTTGTAGCCTCATAGCGTGTGCTAACACCCTCGCTGCTCCAGACCTGACCGTCCTGTGGAGAAGAGTCTTGGAACCTCCTAGCGTGTGCTAATACCCTTTCTGCTCCAGACCTGGCCGTTCTGTGGAGGAGAGTCTTGGAGCCTCCTAGCGTGTGCTAACACCCTCGCTCCTCCAGACCTGACCGTCCTGTGGAGGAGAGTCTTGGAGCCTCCTAGTGTTTGCTAACACCCTCGCTTCTCCAGACCTGACCGTCCTGTGGAGGAGAGTCTTGGAGCCTCCTAGCGTGTGCTAACACCCTCGCTCCTCCAGACCTGACCGTCCTGTGGAGGAGAGTCTTGGAGCCTCCTAGCGTGTGCTACCACCCTCGCTGCTCCAGATCTGACCATCCTGTGGAGGAGAGTCTTATAACCTCCTAGCGTGTGCTAACACCCTCGCTGCTTAAGACCTGACCGACCTGTGGAGGAGAATCTTGGAGCCTCCTAACGTGTGCTAACACCCTTGCTGCTCCAGACCTGGCCGTCCTGTGGAGGAGAGTCTTGCAGCCTCCTAGCGTGTGCTAACACCCTCGCTCCTCCAGATCTGACCGTCCTGTGGAGGAGAGTCTTGGAGCCTCCTAGCTTGTGCTAACACCCTCGCTGCTTAAGACCTGACCGTCCTGTGGAGGAGAGTCTTGTAGCCTCCTAGCGTGTGCTAACACCCTCGCTGCTCCAGACCTGACCGTCCTGTGGAGAAGAGTCTTGGAACCTCCTAGCGTGTGCTAATACCCTTTCTGCTCCAGACCTGGCCGTTCTGTGGAGGAGAGTCTTGGAGCCTCCTAGCGTGTGCTAACACCCTCGCTCCTCCAGACCTGACCGTCCTGTGGAGGAGAGTCTTGGAGCCTCCTAGTGTTTGCTAACACCCTCGCTTCTCCAGACCTGACCGTCCTGTGGAGGAGAGTCTTGGAGCCTCCTAGCGTGTGCTAACACCCTCGCTGCTCCAGACCTGACCGTCCTGTGGAGGAGAGTCTTGGAGCCTCCTAGCGTGTGCTAACACCCTCGCTGCTCCAGATCTGACCATCCTGTGGAGGAGAGTCTTATAACCTCCTAGCGTGTGCTAACACCCTCGCTGCTCCGGACCTGACCGTCCTGTGGAGGAGTCTTGGAGCCTCCTAGCGTGTGCTAACACCCTCGCTGCTCCAGACCTGACCGTCCTGTGGAGGAAAGTCATGGAGCCTCCTAGCGTGTGCTAACACCCTCGCTGCTTCAGACCTGACCGTCCTGTGGAGGAGAGTCTTGGAGCCTCCTAGCGTGTGCTAACACCCTCGCTGCTTCAGACCTGACCGTCCTGTGGAGGAGAGTCATGGAGCCTCCTATCTTGGCTCCTCCAGACCTGACCGTCCTGTGGAGGAGAGTCATGGAGCCTCCTAGCGTGTGCTAACACCCTCGCTGCTTCAGACCTGACCGTCCTGTGGAGGAGAGTCTTGGAGCCTCCTAGCTTGTGCTAACACCCTCGCTGCTTAAGACCTGACCGTCCTGTGGAGGAGAGTCTTGTAGCCTCCTAGCGTGTGCTAACACCCTCGCTGCTCCAGACCTGACCGTCCTGTGGAGAAGAGTCTTGGAACCTCCTAGCGTGTGCTAATACCCTTTCTGCTCCAGACCTGGCCGTTCTGTGGAGGAGAGTCTTGGAGCCTCCTAGCGTGTGCTAACACCCTCGCTCCTCCAGACCTGACCGTCCTGTGGAGGAGAGTCTTGGAGCCTCCTAGTGTTTGCTAACACCCTCGCTTCTCCAGACCTGACCGTCCTGTGGAGGAGAGTCTTGGAGCCTCCTAGCGTGTGCTAACACCCTCGCTGCTCCAGACCTGACCGTCCTGTGGAGGAGAGTCTTGGAGCCTCCTAGCGTGTGCTAACACCCTCGCTGCTCCAGATCTGACCATCCTGTGGAGGAGAGTCTTATAACCTCCTAGCGTGTGCTAACACCCTCGCTGCTCCAGACCTGACCGTCCTGTGGAGGAGTCTTGGAGCCTCCTAGCGTGTGCTAACACCCTCGCTGCTCCAGACCTGACCGTCCTGTGGAGGAAAGTCATGGAGCCTCCTAGCGTGTGCTAACACTCTCGCTGCTTCAGACCTGACCGTCCTGTGGAGGAGAGTCTTGGAGCCTCCTAGCGTGTGCTAACACCCTCGCTGCTTCAGACCTGACCGTCCTGTGGAGGAGAGTCATGGAGCCTCCTAGCTTGTGCTAACACCCTCGCTGCTCCAGACCTGACCGTCCTGTGGAGGAGAGTCATGGAGCCTCTTAGCTTGTGCTAACACCCTCGCTGCTTAAGACCTGACCGTCCTGTGGGGGAGAGTCTTGGAGCCTCCTAGCGTGTGCTAACACCCTCGCTGCTTCAGACCTGACCGTCCTGTGGAGGAGAGTCTTGGAGCCTCCTAGCGTGTGCTAACACCCTCGCTGCTTCAGACCTGACCGTCCTGTGGAGGAGAGTCATGAAGCCTCCTAGCTTGTGCTAACACCCTCGCTGCTTCAGACCTGACCGTCCTGTGGAGGAGAGTCTTGGAGCCTCCTAGCGTGTGCTAACACCCTCGCTGCTTCAGACCTGACCGTCCTGTGGAGGAGAGTCATGGAGCCTCCTAGCTTGTGCTAACACCCTCGCTGCTTAAGACCTGACCGTCCTGTGGAGGAGAGTCTTGGAGCCTCCTAGCGTGTGCTATCACCCTCGCTGCTCAAGACCTGACCGTCCTGTGGAGGAGAGTCTTATGGCCTCCTAGCTTGTGCTAACACCCTCGCTGCTCCAGACCTGACCGTCCTGTGGAGGAGAGTCATGGAGCCTCCTAGCGTGTGCTAACACCCTCGCTGCTTCAGACCTGACCGTCCTGTGGAGGAGAGTCTTGGAGCCTCCTAGCGTGTGCTAACACCCTCGCTGCTCCAGACCTGACCGTCCTGTGGAGGAGAGTCATGGAGCCTCCTAGCGTGTGCTAACACCCTCGCTGCTCCAGACCTGACCGTCCTGTGGAGGAGAGTCATGGAGCCTCCTAGCGTGTGCTAACACCCTCGCTGCTTCAGACCTGACCGTCCTGTGGAGGAGAGTCATGGAGCCTCCTAGCGTGTGCTAACACCCTCGCTGCTTCAGACCTGACCGTCCTGTGGAGGAGAGTCTTGGAGCCTCCTAGCGTGTGCTAAAAACCTTTGCAAAGACTTGGCTTCATATGAACACTTTGGCCGATATATTTATATATAAGATGATGGTAGAATATACTTGATATCTACTTGGAAGATTTCGTTCCCTGTAACTAATGAATTTAGACATTTTAAATGTTATTCACTTCATGACGTCGTAGAATTCTCGACTTCTTATTGGTCATCTGATTGTGTGACGTCATGAGACCCACTGAGTGTGACCTTAAGTTCTAGTCTACTGTCCAGTTGGCCCACCTACTCTCCAGCTGGCCTACGTACTGTCCAACTGGCCCGCCTACTGTCGAGTTGGCCCGCAGGTCCGTCTCAAATCAACCTACCCAACACTCTCCACCTGACTCTACCCTATATATACTCATGTACTCTTTACCCAGGTTGATCTGTTTGTGACTTAATAAAGAACACTGTGAGGGTGAAACATTGTTAATAAAGGGTCGCACTGTACTGCATTTGTGTTTATTTTTCTGTCGTATCGTTATTTTATACCTTTTATCTCCATCACTGGGAATCCTGATGTTCCTAGAGCTATACTCCTTGGAATACTGGCGGAAAAAGGTACATTATAATTTACGCCTGAGAACTCCCGGAGGGACTGATTCCAAACCTGGACACAGAGCTCACTGGGTTACAGATGATATGTATTACGGTCAAGTGTGAAGTAAAGACGAGTGTCCAGTGTTGGAATATTTTATTGCGGAGCCTTTCACCACCAGCGAGTTCTTCAGAGGAAGTCATTCGTGGACGAATATGTCTTCAAAGAACACTGCGGAACTGCAGATGTGTCTTTATTTCGTGATCTCTGAGATCATTCTCTACGAAAATAAGTTTTAACGGACACTACAAGATACCTTCAGTGAAAAGTAAGGTTGCGAGGCGTAAACAAAGAAATGATTCAATAAGCGCAAGGGTACCAAGGCTCTTCAACACCCACACTTCATACATAAGGGGATTTACGAAGGGAACCAATCTTTATGCGAGAGGAAACCTGACACTTTCCTCAAGTCAGTTTCCGATTAGCTGGGCTGTGGTGCATACATTGGACTGCCTGCGGCGGCCACCAACAGAATGATAGATCAGGACAGTCTTCAGGTAACCTGCAGGTTACCTGAAGACTGTTTAAGAAGAAAACCTAATAATAATAAATCGTCATTTATGAAGAGGTAAACCCGCCAGGGTCATTCAGCACAAGGAAGGGCTAAGGCTCGATCCTCCCTCCGCGAATGGCGAGACAATATCTAGGCTAGCCAACAACAATCAATTCTTGGAAGCGGTAAGCGAGGGTAAATATATAACAGGATAAGAGTGTGGAATTATGGGAGAGGAGAGAGAGACAAGCAGAATCATTGACAAGTATTTACGAGCTCGTTACTTCACTAATTACTGTGATAAACTGTGACGCTCTTGTTAACAGTGTGTGTGTGTGTGCGTGTGTGTCTACCATGGTGGTGAGCCCAGGTGACTACCCCAGGTGGATACCTCGGGTGAGGACTCCAGGTGAGGACCTCAGGTGGAAATCACAGGTTGTGACCCAGGTTGTGACCCAGGTTGTGACCCCAGCTGTCACAACCAGGTGTATATATTTGTCACAGAAACAATGATCACTTGCATCCCGTATCCTCATTTATATGTGTATATATATATATATATATATATATATATATATATATATATATATATATATATATATATATATATATATATTTATATATATATATATGTCGTGCCGAATATGTAAAACTGGTCAATTAGCAAGAACTCATATAAAATTAAGTCCTTTCTAAAATTTTCTCTTATACATTTAAAGATATATTTTTTTCATTAATGTTAATGTAAAAATTTATAATTTTCCACCAAAAGAATCTTAGAAAACTTACCTAACCTTATTATAACAAGAACAAATTATTTTAGCCTAACCCAACTAAATATATTTTAGATTTGTTTACAATAATTTAATACTAAACAAACACAGTGAAATATATTTTTTTTCGTTAGGTTTAGAATGATTTTGGCGATATTATTGCATACACAAATTTTCGCTAGTCCTATATGGCAAGATGAGCGTTGCTATTTAAGCCAAGATAGCAAGTTCTGCCTATTTGGCACGACATATATATATATATATATATATATATATATATATATATATATATATATATATATATATATATATATATATATATATATATATATATATATATAGATAAGAGAGAGAGAGGGGTGGGTAGATTGTATTTTCTTGGACTGTAAAAAGGCGTTTGACACAGTTCCACTCAAGAGATTACTGCAAAAACTAGAGGACCAGGCAGGGATAACAGGGAAGGCACTACAATGGATCAAGAAATGCCTGTCAGGAAAACAACTGCAAGTCATGGTACGTGGTGAGGTATCAGAGTGGGCGCCTCTCACGAGCGGGGTTCCACAGGAATCAGTCCTAGGACCAGTGCTGTTTCTGGTATTTGTGTTTCTGGTATTTGTGAACGACATGACGGAAGAAATAGACTCCGAAGTGTCCTTATTTGCAGATGATGTGAAGTTGATGAGAAGAATTCAGTCGGAGGAAGACCAGGCAGAACTACAAAGAGGTCTGGACAGGCTGCAGGCCTGTTCCAGCGACTGGCTCCTGTAGTTCAACCCCACTAAGTGCAAAGTTATGAAAACTGGGGAAGGGCAAAGAAGACCGCAGACGGAGTACAGTCTAGGGGGCCAGAGACTATAAACCTCACTCAAGGAAAAGGATCTTGGGGTGGGTATAACGCCGGGCACATCTCCTGAAGCGCACATCAACCAAATGACTGCTGCAGCATATGGGCGCCTAGCAAACCTAAGAACAGCATTCCAGCATCTTAATAAGGAATCGTTCAGGACCCTGTACACTGTGTACGTTAGGCCCATATTGGAGTATGAAGCACCAGTTTGGAACCCACACCTAGCCAAGCACGTAAAGAAACTAGAGAACGTGCAAAGGTTTGCAACTGGTCTCGGAGCTAAGGGGTATGTCCTACTAGGAGAGGTTAAGGGAAATCGACCGGATGACACTGTGGGACAGGAAAGATTGGGGGGATACAATAACGATATATAAAATACTGAGAGGAATGGACAAGGTGGACAGAGACAAGATGTTCCAGAGATGGGACACGGCAACTAGGGGTCACAGTCGGACGCTGAAGACTCAATGAATCACAGGGATGTTAAGAAGTATTTCTTCAGTCACAGAGTTATCAAGAATTGGAACAGTCTGGGAAGTGATGTAGTGGACTAAGGATCCATACATAGCTTTAAGAAGAGGTATGATAAAGCTCATAGAGCAGGAAGAGTGACCTAGTAGCGGCCAGTGAAGAGGCGAGGCCAGGAGCTGTGACTTGACCCCTGCAACCACAACTAGGTGAGTACGCCTAGGTGAGTACACATACCCTCAGTACCCAGGCATCATCCTGGGTCCTCAGTACCCAGGCATCACCACAGGTCCTCAGTACCTAGGCATCAACCTGGGTCCTCAGTACCCAACCATCAACCTGGGTCCTCAGTACCCAACCATCAACCTGGGTCCTCAGTACCCAACCATCAACCTGGGTCCTCAGCACCCACGCATCAACCAGTGTCATCAGTACCCAGGCAACAACCTGGGTCCTCAGTACCCAGGCATCATCTTGGGTCCTCAGTATCCAGACATCAGAGTGAATCAGGCACTTCAGACTAGGAATTCAAGACTTGAATCCCCGAATTCAAGGTCTGAATCCTAATGCAAGGTTTGGATGTCCGAATTCAAGACTTGAAGCCGGAAATAGTCATTAAA
This sequence comes from Cherax quadricarinatus, assembly GCF_038502225.1. Classification (NCBI taxonomy): domain Eukaryota; kingdom Metazoa; phylum Arthropoda; class Malacostraca; order Decapoda; family Parastacidae; genus Cherax; species Cherax quadricarinatus. Next base: position 59,240,375 of record NC_091293.1, read on the forward strand.
ATGCTGTATATGTGTTTTATCTATTAACGTGTTGGTATTGTCAAGCATTCTCTTAGTGGCGCTACAGCACCCGGGTTCGACTCCCGGGGCTGGGAGAGACACGAGCGAGTCTCGTGACCCTGACCAGTCTAGCAGTAAGTAGGTGCCTAGGATGTCATCTGTTAAGGGGGTTGTGTGTGCTGTACGTAGAGTCTAGACGCTGGACCGACCGTAAAAAAAATATTGGAGATATAAACATATGTGTTTTTTTTTTATTTTACACTTTTTTTCACACCTAAACTAACTTTGATACCCATCCAAAACTTTACTAAAACTAACGTCCTATAATTCAGCTTAGTCTTTTCATACTTCGGTGGATGAAAGAAGAAAAATAAGCTGCTGGATCACCAAGCTGATTGATCTATAATGTGATTCAGAGCTTTTTACAATAACAAGTTTACTTTCTAACACACTCAAGCCTAAAGTTTAAAATAAAAAAAAAATCAGTGATAATCAGCACATATTAAAAACTAAATAATCTCACAGCAAGTTAACATAGTCTTCACTAAAGACTCCTTCGAAATACTCCCAGAAGCTTTCTTGGAGGCTTCCATGGAAGAAGCTTCTTTTATGGACATGTACAGCCAGGGCAGACACCAACTCTCCGCTCTTCAATAAGAAAAAATGAGCACATCTTCGCAAGCACCAACTTCACTCAAGGCGAGGCGTTCACCAAGTTTTAGTGCGCTTGTATTTTTAGGAAGAATCTGGCAATTTTTTGTTATTAGTAGGTTAGTATAGGCCATTCTTCATGTTAAGAAGACACACTTTTGCCAAGTATAGTCACAAATTGCGCTGCTGCTGA
>NC_091293.1:59246218-59258718 GCF_038502225.1 Cherax quadricarinatus
GAGTCATTCACGACACTGTACACCGTGTACGTCAGTCCCATATTGGAGTATGCAGCACCAGTATGGAACCCACACCTCTCCAAACATGTCAAAAAATTAAAAAAAAAATACAGAGGTTTGTAACAAGACTGGTCCCGGAGATAAGTTAAGGGTACTACAACCTGACGACACTGGACGACAGGATGGATAGAAAGGGCATGATAACGAAGTATAAAATACTGAGAGGAATTGACAAGGTGGACAGGGCCAGAATGTTTCAGTTGTCATAGCAACATAAGGACACAACTGGAAGCTAAAAACTCAGATGAGTCATAGGGATGTTAAAAAGTATTTCAAAAATCTCAGAGTTGCCAGGAAGTGGAACAATCTGGAGAGAGAAATGGTAGAAGCAAGATCCATATATAGCTTCAAGAAGAGGTACGATAAGGCTCTTAGAGCCAAAAGAGAGAGAACCTAGCAGCGAGCAGCGAAGAGGCTGGGCCAGGAGCCGTGAATCAACCCTGTAATCCATATAGATGAGTACAAATTGGTAAGTACATTCATATAATACACTAACAAATAAAATAAGATATATGTGATGATAGAGGCACCTTCATGATAGTAACACCTGCCTGTCTCCCCCCGCAGGTATGTTATTGAACCTGCTCACTCTACCATCCCTCTAACATCACCGTTACTACACATCAGTAAGTCTGTTTTTCTGTTCACCTATTTGTTGTTGCAGGAGTCGAGTCATAGCTCATGGTCCAGTATGTGTGTATACGTATACATCAAAATTTTGCCCGTATACTCATACACAGAAACACACACACAGACACAGACACACAGACACACAGACACACAGACACACATGCACACACATACACACACACACACGCACACACACACACACACACACACACACACACACACACACACACACACACACACACACACACACACACACACACACACACACACACACACATATATATATATATATATATATATATATATATATATATATATATATATATATATATATATATATATATATATATATATGTATGTATATATATGTATACATATGTCGTGTCGAATAGCTAAAACTGGTCAATTAGCAAGAACTCATTTAAAATTAAGTCATTTCTAAAATTTTCTTTTATACGTTTAAAGATATATTTTTTTAATTTACGTTAATGTAAAAATTAATAATTTTGTACCAAAAGAACTTTAGACAACTTACCTAACCTTATTATAACAAGCGCAATTTAATTTACTCTAATCCATCTAAATATATTTTAGATAAGTTTACAATAATTTAATAATTAACAAACACAATGAAATATATATTTTTCGTTAGATTCAGAATGATTTTTACGAAATTATTGCATATACAAATTTTCGCCGTGCCGAATAGGTAAAACTTGCCATTTTGGTTTAAATTGCAACACTTTTCTTGCTGAATAAGGCAAGCGAAATTTTGTGTATGCGTGTGTGTGTGTGTGTACTCACCTAATTGTAGTTGCAGGGGTCGATACTCAGCTCCTGGCCCCGCCTCTTCATTGAACGCTACTTGGTCCTCTCTCTCCCTGCTCCATGAGCTTTATCATACCTCGTCTTAAAGATATGTATGGTTCCTGTCTCCACTACCTCGCTCGCCAGACTGTTCCACTTCCTGACCACTCTATGACTGAAGAAATACTTCTAACATCCCTGTGGAACATCTTGTCTCTGTCCACCTTGTATATTCCACGCAGTATTTTGTATGTCGTTATCATGTGTGTGTGTGTGTGTATCGAGAGAGAGAGAAAGTACATAAAATATCTTTCTTGACTTTTTCTGTGTCTTACACAGGTAATGTTTACTGTGTCCTACACAGGTAATGTTTACTGTGTCCTACACAGGTAATGTTTACTGTGTCCTACACAGGTAATGTTTACTGTGTCCTACACAGGTAATGTTTGCTGTGTCCTACACAGGTAATGTTTGCTGTGTCCTACACAGGTAATGTTTACTGTGTCCTACACAGGTAATGTTTACTGTGTCCTACACATGTAATGTTTACTGTGTCCTACACAGGTAATGTTTACTGTGTCCTACACAGGTAATGTTTACTGTGTCCTACACAGGTAATGTTTACTGTGTCCTACACAGGTAATGTTTACTGTGTCCTACACAGGTAATGTTTGCTGTGTCCTACACAGGTAATGTTTGCTGTGTCCTACACAGGTAATGTTTACTGTGTCCTACACAGGTAATGTTTACTGTGTCCTACACAGGTAATGTTTACTGTGTCCTACACAGGTAATGTTTGCTGTGTCCTACACAGGTAATGTTTACTGTGTCCTACACAGGTAATGTTTACTGTGTCCTACACAGGTAATGTTTGCTGTGTCCTACACAGGTAATGTTTGCTGTGTCCTACACAGGTAATGTTTACTGTGTCCTACACAGGTAATGTTTACTGTGTCCTACACAGGTAATGTTTACTGTGTCCTACACAGGTTATGTTTACTGTGTCCTACACAGGTAATGTTTGCTGTGTCCTACACAGGTAATGTTTGCTGTGTCCTACACAGGTAATGTTTACTGTGTCCTACACAGGTAATGTTTGCTGTGTCCTACACAGGTAATGTTTACTGTGTCCTACACAGGTAATGTTTACTGTGTCCTACACAGGTAATGTTTACTGTGTCCTACACAGGTAATGTTTACTGTGTACTACACAGGTAATGTTTACTGTGTCCTACACAGGTAATGTTTGCTGTGTCCTACACAGGTAATGTTTACTGTGTCCTACACAGGTAATGTTTACTGTGTCCTACACAGGTAATGTTTACTGTGTCCTACACAGGTTATGTTTACTGTGTCCTACACAGGTAATGTTTACTGTGTCCTACACAGGTAATGTTTACTGTGTCCTACACAGGTAATGTTTGCTGTGTCCTACACAGGTAATGTTTACTGTGTCCTACACAGGTAATGTTTACTGTGTCCTACACAGGTAATGTTTACTGTGTCCTACACAGGTAATGTTTACTGTGTCCTACACAGGTAATGTTTACTGTGTCCTACACAGGTAATGTTTGCTGTGTCCTACACAGGTAATGTTTACTGTGTCCTACACAGGTAATGTTTACTGTGTCCTACACAGGTAATGTTTGCTGTGTCCTACACAGGTAATGTTTGCTGTGTCCTACACAGGTAATGTTTACTGTGTCCTACACAGGTAATGTTTACTGTGTCCTACACAGGTAATGTTTACTGTGTCCTACACAGGTTATGTTTACTGTGTCCTACACAGGTAATGTTTGCTGTGTCCTACACAGGTAATGTTTGCTGTGTCCTACACAGGTAATGTTTACTGTGTCCTACACAGGTAATGTTTGCTGTGTCCTACACAGGTAATGTTTACTGTGTCCTACACAGGTAATGTTTACTGTGTCCTACACAGGTAATGTTTACTGTGTCCTACACAGGTAATGTTTACTGTGTCCTACACAGGTAATGTTTACTGTGTCCTACACAGGTAATGTTTGCTGTGTCCTACACAGGTAATGTTTACTGTGTCCTACACAGGTAATGTTTACTGTGTCCTACACAGGTAATGTTTACTGTGTCCTACACAGGTTATGTTTACTGTGTCCTACACAGGTAATGTTTACTGTGTCCTACACAGGTAATGTTTACTGTGTCCTACACAGGTAATGTTTGCTGTGTCCTACACAGGTAATGTTTACTGTGTCCTACACAGGTAATGTTTACTGTGTCCTACACAGGTAATGTTTACTGTGTCCTACACAGGTAATGTTTACTGTGTCCTACACAGGTAATGTTTACTGTGTCCTACACAGGTAATGTTTGCTGTGTCCTACACAGGTAATGTTTGCTGTGTCCTACACAGGTAATGTTTGCTGTGTCCTACACAGGTAATGTTTACTGTGTCCTACACAGGTAATGTTTACTGTGTCCTACACAGGTAATGTTTACTGTGTCCTACACAGGTAATGTTTACTGTGTCCTACACAGGTAATGTTTACTGTGTCCTACACAGGTAATGTTTACTGTGTCCTACACAGGTAATGTTTACTGTGTCCTACACAGGTAATGTTTACTGTGTCCTACACAGGTAATGTTTACTGTGTCCTACACAGGTAATGTTTACTGTGTCCTACACAGGTAATGTTTGCTGTGTCCTACACAGGTAATGTTTACTGTGTCCTACACAGGTAATGTTTACTGTGTCCTACACAGGTAATGTTTACTGTGTCCTACACAGGTAATGTTTACTGTGTCCTACACAGGTAATGTTTACTGTGTCCTACACAGGTAATGTTTACTGTGTCCTACACAGGTAATGTTTACTGTGTCCTACACAGGTAATGTTTACTGTGTCCTACACAGGTAATGTTTACTGTGTCCTACACAGGTAATGTTTACTGTGTCCTACCTAGATAATGTTTACTGTATCTTCCACAATTCATTGTTGATGACTCCTACAAGGTCATTATTAATTACCCCCCCCCCAGGGTTATTCCCGGGTCCTTCTCTTCTTGGATCTCGAAGCAATATATTGACGCTTGATATTTTTATAGCTAAAATGTATTACTGATGTAGAGAGGAAGATGAAGAGGGGAGAGAGGAAGATAAGAAGAGGATAGGGTAAGATAAAGAGGGGAAAGAGGAAGAAAAGGAGGGGAGAGAGAAAGATAAAGGAAGCAAAACTAGGGAGAGAGGATGGTAAAAATAGTGAGATAAAGAGGGTAGATAGTAAGCGAATGAAGAAAAGGAGGGAGGAGAGTGAGAGGAGAGGAGGAGAGTGAGGGGAAGGGAGAGAGAGAGAAAAAAAGAGAGATAAATAGAGTGAGAGAGAAAGAGAGAGATCCTCTCCACTAAGTGGCACCAGTCACTGGATGAATCCAAGATCAGCACTGGATGTTGCTGGTGCCTTCGACCGTGAATGGCACCAAGGACTGTTGGTAAAACTGCAAAAACTAGGAGTTGCCGGCTCTGCACTACACCTCCTTAATGATTACCCTCAAGGTAGATCCCTAAAAGTAGTTCTGGAAGGGACGGAGTCAACAAGACACTACATTAGGGCCAGTGTTCCACACGGAAGTGTTGTGGAAAATATAGTTCAAATTTCCAGACTTACAAACCTTCTCCCTAAGTTGGGGGGGGAGAGGGTGGAGGTGCAGCCCACTTATGCCTACTGAGGCCAGGTGCCACATTTATATATTCTTAATTTCTAATACTTAATCTGTAATGAAACCCACAGGCTAATGTATTATACAGTAGTGCTTATACGTATTTAATCTAAGTTAGAGTCAGAGAGATTTAATTTAGCTTAGTAAACTACACAAATCATATCCTACAAAATTGGGAGTAGGCATTCTGAAAGTAAGTTTGAGTGCCCACGGTAAGGCAGGAACCGGCTACGCGCCTACCCTGAGACAGTGAGAGAAACAGGCGTCTTACTCATAGGCCTTATGCAGTGAACTACTATTCGTTAAGACATTCACAGCTCGAATTACATTTCACCACGATCAAGGAACTCTCACTACCGGACCAGACAGTTGCACATGACTCACACAGGTATTCTAGGTGTACCACGGTTTATCACCTTTCCACATAAGTAACTTGAGAGTATTGAATGCTTTCATATCTTGGGGCCCACATGAAAAGGCGGGTCACTACCTTCGCCAGAGACCTACAACTGCAACTGTCACGTCACACTGCCCACTGTGAGAGACAGAGGTACATGGAATTAATTCAGATTACTAGGAGAGGGTGGCAGGTCCTGGGCAAAATTTTATGACTGACATGAGAAGGATCACTAACCTAATCAGTCATAAACCTACAAAAACCTCTATTCTACACAAGTGTGCTTGGGCCATTGTTATGAAATGCCTACATAAATTACCTTCTTCAACTTATCCCAAAATCCCATTGTATATGCAGAGCACTGTACTCTAACATATACTTATCGAAGAGAGGAAATGCCGGCTTCTCTTAGTTAAATCAGTCACCAGCTTATAACTATATCAGCCTGGCGATAACGATGGCAGGTCACATTTGCTTCTGAGAGAACACAGATGATGATGGCCTTTAGGCCCCATGATGGTAATGCTGGAGCAACACCATCATGCAGCGCAACACGTAGCAACTACACTCTGGATGTACCCTTCTCATGAACATCACTTCATCTGAGATCACTCATTTCTAGAATGACGCGAGTCTGGGATATGCTCGTACAAAATGATCACATCGATGAAATTAAGTCAGATGACTAAATGAAATCTGGCCCACAGATGGTTCCGACTTCATCATATTCCCCATTTGTGTCAGCATTAACAAGGCTTTCAAATGTGCTGAGGCAGGTAACTGCTCTTTGCTTTTAAATAACGGTAGGAACTCTTAACCTAAGACCTGTAAAAACCCTTGTTTAAGTAAAAGAGCAGAGAGAGAGAGAGAGAGAGAGAGAGAGAGAGAGAGAGAGAGAGACTTAAATATCCCTTGGTTTCTTGGGTATGAAGAGAGGTCTTTAAGAAAGAAGTAAAAAATAATAAGGAAAACCAAAAGAGAATAAGAAATTAAGGTTGCGAGAGAATCAAAGACTAGCCTACAAGTTATTTATTTTTCAGATATATATATAGGTACTCATCAGGGAAAAGATAAACCCATAAAAATGTACAGTAACTCAGGTCAGTTTACTGTTAGTGACAAAAAAAATGCATCGTTTTCCACACCTTTTTCCACTCTGTTTTTACTCAAGGGAATACAAACGGAGTCTCAGATATTAATATTTAAACAGATACTGAACGAAAATAAATTAGTCATTGTCAAAGTCACTAATGACATGGTCCCCAAACATCTAAATACACTGAAGTAAAAAAGTCACTGGGCCCTGATGAGCTGTTTTCGTGAGGGTTAAAAGCATGTAAGGAGAGATTTAGCAAAGCCATGGCTGGTCTCTTCAACAGATCACTACAAACGGGTATTACACTGTAGAAGTGGAATAACGACAAACATGATACTCATTAGTAAAACGTGTGTAGCTTCAAATTATAAACCAGTCAGCTTAACCTAAGTTGTGGAAAATTACGTTTATCTGAATGTAAATCATTATGTACATAACAGTAAATGATAACAAAGATAATTATTATTTATCAGAGTTACATAGACAAGTAGGAATTTGGGACACCTAGGTCACAAAAAATGTCCCCCTTCGATACCTACAGCTGTCATATCCACAAGTTGCTCTAGACCTATTAATTATAAATGAAATATACATCACCAGGAATGCTGGTAAATATATAAATTTGTGGACTGTATATTAAATTAAAAAATTATTATATATATACACATACACATAACAGAAGGAGAATATCTTAAAATCACTCACCAATTTGACTGGAAATCAAGGTGTATCATACTCAGAAAACCTCACTGTCTATCTATGAAAATAACACTGGCCAGGTTACAATATAAGACTTACCTGAGGTTCCTGGAGCTGTCTTGTCCAGTCGCCTGATATCTCAAGTTATGCAGGAATGCACATCCAACAATTTCGCCTCCTATTTGAGAGGTGTCAACCCAATTTTAACCTCTAGAGCACGAAAATTCTTCACATTATTAATTAACGTCTGTTACTCTCAATTCAAAACAAACAACAATGGCGAGTGTCATCTGCGCAGGCGCAGGTGCAGGCTTTCCATTTTTTATAATAATTTTTATTAAATACAGTATGGCCATCTATTTACAAATAACTACTGTATTTCTGGAAAATATATACAGTATTTTCCACATAAGTCGTGGGAAAATTAATAGACTTAATAAATGCTGATGCAGTTCAAAACCACCTTGAAAGATATCAGTAATTTCGTCAACGAATCTCAGAAAGGATTTACAAAGAGACGTCCTTGCCTTACGAATTTATTTTTTTACTACGGTATTCGAGGCGAGAGATTATGATAAAGAATGTGATTTAATGTATATAATCTCGTAAGATCTTTGATAAAGTTCCACACAAGAGACTGATTAAGAAAGTAGCAGCACAAAGTATTGGAGGAGAAATTATCTCCCGGACTGAGTCATGGCCGACTGATAGGCTATAGTGTGTATAAGTGCAAAGAAATCAGAATGGGGACCAGTTACAAGTGTGTACCACAGGGATCAGTGTTGGGACCCTTGTTTTTCACAATATATATCAACGACTAAGATGAGCTAATATGCAGCGACACAATTTTGTCGATTATACTAATACTCATCAAATAATTTCTAATGAGGACACGAGTTCTATGGGATGACCTGTATTGGTTGATGTTATGACTAGAAAACTGGCAGATGCAGTTAAATGCAGACAAGTATAAGGTTCTAGTACTGGGAAATGAAAATAACTACGGCATTTATTAATTAAATTTTGTAAAACAAGGTCAAACTGAATGTGAAAAAGGTTTAGGGGTTATGAATAGCATAACTTTAGAGCAAATACAACAGTGCATCAGTGTTCACAATCGAGTTAATAGAATTCTTGGCCTTATATCAAAAAGAATAAATAATAGAAGTCCTCAGATTATACTCCATCTGGACATATCCTTGGTAAGGCCTCGTTTAGACTGTTGCACACTTCTGGTCTCTATATTACAGAATGGACACAAATTCGCAGAAAATATACAGAGAAGGACGACGTTCATCTCCTATATCAAAAAAGATTTCCAACGAAGATAGGCTGCAGGCGCTGAGTCTGCACTCACTTGAAAGACGTAGAATTAGGAGAGACATGACTGAAGTGTACAAATGGAAAACACAAATAAATAAAGAACACAAAGAATGTTGAAAATGTTTAACCGCAGCGGTGGATTAAAGTTAAACAAATTAAGATTTAAGAAAAGTGTAAGAAATCACTTGTTCGGCAATAGAATTGTGGACTAGTGGAACAAACTCCCACGTAGTGTCAGTGAGGCAAAAAAGTTGGGTTGCCTCAAATACAGGTTAGAAAACATTAGAAGCAGTAGTTGAATATAAACTGGGCCTGCCAAGGATGGCCAACAGGAAAATTGTAGTGTTCCTTCGTTCTTGTTTGTTATTATGAGAAAGAGGATTAGGAAAAAGGAAAGGGATTCAAAGTAAGAAATGGAGAAGAGAGGAATGGGGATGGTTACAAATATTAGGCCAGGAAGACCTATCACTTCACATATGTAGTTGATTCATACTTGATCATTATGGCCATCATTATATTGTTTTTACCTTAGGTTTGCAATAGTAGTAAATAAATGTTAGTGAAATTTATTTCTGAGAAAATATGTGGAAAATTACATTTATCTGAATGTAACTCATTATGTACATAACAGTATATGATAACAAAGATAATTATTATTTATCAGTTGCATAAACAAGTAGGAATTTGGGACACCTAGGTCGCAAAAATGTCCCCCTTCGATACCTACAACTGTCTTATCCACAAGTTGCTCTAGACCTATTAATTACAAATAAAATATACATCACCAGGAATTCTGGTAAATATATAAATTTGTGGACTGTATATTAAATTAATAAAGGATTATATATATATACACATTTACATAACAGAAGGAGAATATCTTAAAATCACTCACCAATTAGACTGGAGATCAAGGTGTATCATACTCAGAAAACCTCACTGTTTATCCATGAAAATAACACTGGCCAGAGTTACAAACTTAAACAAACTTATCTGAGGTTCCTGGAGCTGTCTTGTCCAGTCGTCTGATATCTCAAGTTATGCAGGAATGCATATCCAACAATTTCGGCTCCTATTTGAGAGGTGTCAGCCCAGTTTTAACCTCTAGAGCACGAAAATTCTTCCCAATTTTACTAACGTTTTCTTGGCTCATTCAAAACACAATGGCGAGTCTCTTCTGCGCAGGAGCAATTTCCCATTTTTTATAACATAATTTTTAATAAATACAGCATGGCCATCTATTTACATATAACTACTGTATGTCTGGAAAATATGTACAGTATTTTCCACAAAATATATTTGTCTTTTGCAGGTCAGCTGAATAAAGAATTGGCTTGTTTCAAACTTTAGCATAGCCTAGTGTTCATCAGAATTGTAAAGTTCTATCAATTTAAAATAGGTACTTAAGTGAATTAAGCTTTATATGAAAGAAAAGTATAATATAAAACAGAAAACATTATATTTCATTTAGGCTATATACCAGTATCGTTTTAACATATATGTGAGTCATATATGTGCTCTCCAGTGATCGAACTTATACAGTTAAAGTCTGAGATATTTTTGTGAAAATTGGCAAAAATAATTTAGCACTTGAATTATTCGTGCGCTGAGATTTAAAGGTAAGAAAACTAAGACCTGCTTTCCGTTCATACGACAATCTTCGACGTGTTGGCTAATTAGTGTGAGCTTGTGTTAAAATTGCAGACACGCACATGCAATTAGAGCACACAAATGTTGCGATTGCAGCAGCAACTTGGTACACATCGCGAGAGGCTTGTTCTTGTCAAACAAATTTGGTAGGCCCACCTTGGCCCTCTGTTATCTGCTTTGCCACAAATTATGAGAAATTTTGCTAGCTTAAGCCTCTCAAGACTTGGGAATGTAATACCCTTCTTCTTCGAGTGGAAGAAGAGGTTACAGATCAGTGTTTTGACTCAAGGTTTACACCATCAACAGCCTTGTATAACTTTATATAAGTTAGTATTATCACTGAACTTGCTCTGTAGCTCAGGAAGCCAAACATTAACGCTTTCAATAAACGAAGAGCAAAACTTGGTAATTGTTTATGAACACTTCGCGAGTCTGTGCCACCAGTATTATACATGACAGTGCAGTCATCTAGCGTGACTTTCTAGCGACGGAATCACTCTTTTCGGAGGTTGATATTCATGTATAGCTACCTAGCCTGATTGCATCTTCTTGTCATTTTGAAATCAAGGCACTATTGTGGAAAATTAAATTTACTTGGATGAATCTCATTAGATACATACCAGAAAATGGTAACATAGATAATTATTCTTTATCAAAGTTACAGAGACAAGTAGGAATTTTAGGACACCTAGGTGGCAAAAAATGTCCCCCTTCGATACCTACTACTGTCATATCTCCACAAGTCACTCTGGACCTATATTAATTTCAAATGAAATATACATCACCATGAATTCTGGTAAAAACATTAATATAAATATGTGGACTATATATTAAATTTAAAAAATGAATACATATTCACTGAAGGAGAATTTATAATAATAAGCCTCACCAATTAGTCTGGAGATTACGGTGTGTCATACACAAAACCATCTGCCTAAAATTATGAAGAAAATACTGGCCAGAATTTCAACATAAATAGACAACTTAGCTGGGATTCCAAAGTTGTCCTGTCCATCTGCTTAATGCTCACGTTATGCAGGACTGCAAATCCAACAATTTCGGCTCCTATTTGAGAGGTTTTAAGCCCAATATAACCCCTAGAGCGACGAAAGTTCTTCGGATTTTCACTAACGTTTGTCTCGGTCAATTCAAAACATGACGACTCTTCCCCAGCGACACTCACCCATCGCAAGTTCTTTATTTATTTACAAATTGATTTTTATTACCTACAATATATTCCATCACTTTACATACAAAATACTGTATTTTTGGAGAATATACAGTATTTTCCACAACTACTAACCTTGTTAATAAATAATATATACATTAATGTGAGAAAGGTAAATATGCAGCAAACCTTGATATAACGAACCTGTTTACATTGGATGTCAGATATAACAGAAAAAGATATTTGGCCGGACAAGGCCACGTTGAGTCCGCTGCTTGAAGGTATCCGGTAGTACCTCGATGCAGCAGACTCTGGGGTGCTCGTGGGGTCGGTCGAGAGTAACCAAGTCCAGGACTTGTCTGTCTTCACTGTTGGTTCTACCTGTCTCACTGTTTTTGTCTGAGTGCTGTCATAGTTGTCATTCCTTCACTCTCAAAATTTTCCCTTGACGCATGATTCTCAAAAAAAGAACTAAACGTAAGATTACTTAGAGTCTCCACATTACTATTGTTTACCCCCGCGAGAATTACACAAGCTTACCACACATATTTGATATTATACAAAAGCAAAAGAATAAATGTAGTTAAAAAATAACCTCACTGAACTGTATTACAGTTTATTTTGACTGTGTATGATAATGCTATGATTGCAGTTGACTTGAGTCGACTTCCTCCGGTATGCAGCCAGTCAGCTGCGTCGGCCACTTCGATGTAACGGATTATGTTTAAAATAGACATCCTCTCCCCATATCCTTGCAAATCCGTTATACCGAAGTTTTACTATAACAGTTGATTAACAACAATGAACATGCAAAGTTATTTTTTCTCGCAGTGTTCCTGCCATCATAATTCCTCAAGTCACTAGTTCTGATACCATGATATCAGTGAAAGTTACAGCTGTTCCGAGACTGTGTTCACTGAGCTGAAGTTGTTTATCACCTGGAAAATGTTATTTCCAATAGTTGCCCAAAGAATTTAT
>NC_091293.1:59263718-59363718 GCF_038502225.1 Cherax quadricarinatus
TGAAAGAGGGAGCAGAGGCGCTATGTGTACCCCTAACAACAATATTCAATACATCTATCGAAACAGGGAGATTGCCTGAGGCATGGAAGACAGCAAATGTAGTCCCAATCTTTAAAAAAGGAGACAGACATGAAGCATTAAACTACAGACCAGTGTCACTGACATGTATAGTATGCAAAATCATGGAGAAGATTATCGGGAGAAGAGTGGTGGAACACCTAGAAAGGAATGATCTCATCAACAGCAGCCAACATGGTTTCAGGGACGGGAAATCCTGTGTCACAAACCTACTGGAGTTCTATGACATGGTGACAGCAGTAAGACAAGAGAGAGAGGGGTGGGTAGATTGCATATTCTTGGACTGCAAGAAGGCGTTTGGCAGAGTTCCACACAAGAGATTGGTGCAAAAACTGAAGGACCAAGCAGGGATAACAGGGAAGGCACTACAATGGATCAGGGAATACTTGTCAGGAAGACAGCAGCGAGTCATGGTACGTGGCGAGGTGTCAGAGTGGGCACCTGTGACCAGCGGGGTCCCACAGGGGTCAGTCCTAGGACCAGCGCTGTTTCTGGTATTTGTGAACGACATGATGGAAGGAATAGACTCTGAGGTGTCCCTGTTTGCAGATGACGTGAAGTTGATGAGAAGAATTCACTCGATCGAAGACCAGGCAGAACTACAAAGGGATCTGGACAGGCTGCAGACCTGGTCCAGCAATTGGCTCCTGGAGTTCAATCCCACCAAGTGCAAAGTCATGAAGATTGGGGGAGGGCAAAGAAGACCACAGACGGAGTACAGTCTAGGGGGCCAGAGACTACAAACCTCACTCAAGGAAAAAGATCTTGGGGTGAGTATAACACCAGGCACATCTCCTGAAGCGCACATCAACCAAATAACTGCTGCAGCATATGGGCGCCTAGCAAACCTCAGAACAGCATTCCGGCATCTTAATAAGGAATCGTTCAGGACCCTGTACACCGTGTACGTTAGGCCCATATTGGAGTATGCGGCACCAGTTTGGAACCCACACCTAGCCAAGCACGTAAAGAAACTAGAGAAAGTGCAAAGGTTTGCAACAAGATTAGTCCCAGAGCTAAGAGGTATGTCCTACGAGGAGAGGTTAAGGGAAATCAACCTGACGACACTGGAGGACAGGAGAGATAGGGGGGACATGATAACGACATACAAAATATTGAGAGGAATTGACAAGGTGGACAAAGGCAGGATGTTCCAGAGATTGGACACAGTAACAAGGGGACACAGTTGGAATTGGAAGTTGAAGACACAGATGAATCACAGGGATGTTAGGAAGTATTTCTTCAGCCACAGAGTAGTCAGTAAGTGGAATAGTTTGGGAAGCGATGTAGTGGAGGCAGGATCCATACATAGCTTTAAGCAGAGGTATGATAAAGCTCACGGTTCAGGGAGAGTGACCTAGTAGCGATCAGTGAAGAGGCGGGGCCAGGAGCTCGGACTTGACCCCCGCAACCTCAACTAGGTGAGTACAACTAGGTGAGTACACACACACACACACACACACACACACACACACACACACACACACACTGACACACACACACACACGCACACACACACACACACACACACACACACACACACACACACACACACACACACACACACACACACACACACACACACACACACACACACACACACACACACACACACACACACACACACACACACACATAGTATTTCTTCAATCATAGAGTTGTCAGGCAGTGGAATAGCCTAGAAAGTGACGTAGTGGAAGCGGGAACCATACATAGTTTTAAGACGAGGTTTGATACAGTTCATGGAGCAGGGAGAGAGAGGATCCAGCAGCAACCAGTGAAGAGGCGGGGCCAGGAACTAAGACTCGACCCCTGCAACCACAAATAGGTGAGTACACACACACACCCACACACACACACACACACACACACTCACACACACACACATACACACACACACACACACACATACACACACACACACACACACACACACACACACACACACACACACACACACACACTCACAGCCTGGCCATGGCCCTGGCCCTGGCCCTGGCCCTGGCCCTGACCAAGGCTTTCTGGTGCTTGCCTGATCAACCAGGCTCTTACTGCTTGTGGCCTGCTGGTCTACATATCTATCAAAGGCTGGTTGACTTGGCACTTGGAGGAGGTACACGCCCTATTTCTTCTTAAAAGCTTCTATACTTGTTCCGGCAATGTTTCTGATAACTTGTGGTCGAGAGTTACAGTCTGGGACCATGGATGTTGATGCAATGGTTTCTTCTTGTGCCCACGGCACTCCTTTTTTTCATCGGTTTATTTTACACATTCTCCCATATCTGTCACTCCAGTATATTTCTATGGTAGTTTGCAGGTTAGGGGTCAGGCCTTCAAGTATCTTCCGCGTATTGGAACTTCTCTCTCCTCCGTTCCATTGAGTACATATTTGGGACTCTGAGACGTTCCCAGTAATTTGAAAGCTTTATTGGTTCTATGTAGGCTGCATATGATCTTTGAATCTGTCCTTAAAGAGGCATCAGCAATAAAAATTCTCTAAGCAAGAGAGAACACAGGAGAGTTGAGAATTGTCACACATGGCACGTACAAAATCAAGAGGAAGGCTTTCAACCTCAAAGGCATCAAGACAGCAGCATCCTGAAATTATTAAAACGCTAAGTACATCCTAAATAAGAGTCGTGGGAAGTAAATTCATAAGAACACCAATGTAAAATACGACTCAACACCAGAGTTGAGTAAAAACACGCAAAACCCTGAATCAACACTAGAAGCTCAAAGGGAAGACAAGAGAAGAATCAGACGAGATGTGAGAGCAGCGCCTCTCACCCCTAGTAAGTACCAACTCTGACTCACGAATTCGTAATGACACGAATGCAAATAAACCATACAACAGGTGGGGTTTGAACCCGCAATCACACAGGCAGCCCTTGATGTAGGCAAACTTCTGCAGGCTACTAAGATGATGTGGGTGAGTAAAACACAGCAGAAGCATCACTCATTCACACTAAAAAAGTATATCAATAGAACATGAAATGTAAATGTAATGAATGGGAACAGTGAGACAGGTAAGGAGGCCACACTTCCTTCAGGGTGCTAGCCAATTAGCATGAGCACGGGAACGGAGGTGAGCAATGGACAGCTTGTTGAACCTCCGTCATGTTATGTATTAACATTACATTATTGTTAGAAACAAACAACCAAATATCATAAAGTATTACTATAGTGTTCCCATATGAGGAGAATAATAAGTTTTATGACGTTAAATAAAATGTATAGTGTGCACAATAACAAATATAATAATAATAATAATAATAATAATAATAATAATAATAATAATAATAATAATAATAATAATAATAATAATAATAATATACAATATACAATGTATAAATGAAACTTAGATGTACACTAAGAATGATATGATAAAAAATTCAAAATATAATACTGCCTGTCTGTTTGTATGTCGGAATATTTATTTATTTATTGATTTTATGTCTTTGCAAACAGTACATTGAGATTTTATATTTACAATAGTGAGTTGCAATACAAAGAGAACCTCTATTATGCCCAGGCATTATGGGCCAACTTAACATTATTGACTTACAGACTACTTAACACTAAGGAGTATATCATAGTTGTACAGTAGAATATTAATTATAAGTGAATCAAATTTGTATAAGACAAAATATATATTCATATATTCGAAAATGCTTCTTGTGAAAACAATGATTCAATTATATTTCTGTCAACAATGGATAAAAGGTTCAATGTGATTGTTGAAGTTATGATGTGGGAGTACATAGGTGAGTAAATGTATACTGAGTATTTAACATTTAGTCTAGGGTGATTAAGTGGCTTTTGAGAAGAGTCTTAAATTGATATTCAGACTGCGTTACTTTAATATCTTCTGGTAATGAATTCCATATTTTGGGCCCTTTATGTGCATAGAGTTTTTACACAGTGTGATATAGACACTAGGTATATCAAAAAGAGATCTGTGTCTTGTGTTGTGGTCATGTGTCCTGTTAAGGTTGGTGACGAGAAGTTTGAGTGGAGGGTTTATATTTCCGTGTATTGTTCTATGTATGTAGTAGGCACATTAATAAGTATGGATGTTCTTAATGGTGAGCAAATTCAGACTTTTGAAAATTGGTGGAGTATGCTGGCGGAAATGGAAATTTGTTATCATTCTTACTGCTGCATTTTGCTGGGTTATTAGGGGTCTTAGGTGATTGGATGTTGTTGATCCCAATGCACAAATTCCATATGTAAGATAAGGGTATATGAGTGAATGGTACAATGCAAAGAGAGTTGATTGTGGAACGTAGTACCTTATCTTTGATAGTATGCCTAGAGTCTTGGAGATTTTCTTGGTGATTTGTTGTATGTGTGTCCGGAACTTAAGGCTACTGTCAAGGTGGACATCTAGGAATTTTCCCTCTGTAAGTCTTGTAACTGATGATCCGTTTAGCGTTATGTTAATTGGATCATTTGCAGCTTTGTTTCCAAACTGAATGAAATAGGTTTTATCAGTGTTCAGGGTAAGTTTGTTAGTCATCATCCAGGCAGATATTTTCTGTAATTCAGCATTGACTGTGTTTGCTAGTATGACTGTGTTTGGGTGGGAAAAGACATATGTAGTGTCATCTGCAAATAATATGGGTTTGAGTAGCTGTGATACATTCGGTAGATCATTGATGTAGATGAGAAAGAGGAGTGATCCAAGGACACTTCCTTGTGGGACTCCTACTGTGATTGGTTGGGTGGAAGAGTTTGCACCATTTGCATATACATATTGAGTTCTATTACTAAGCTATGTTTTTAGGTAGTTGAGGGAGTGGCCTCTGATACCATAGTGCGTTAATTTAGAGTACAACAGTTCATGGTCGACTGTATCGAAAGCTTTACGTAAATCAATGAAAATGCCCAGCGGGACTTCTTTCTTTTCAAGTGCGGTATATATTAGTTCCAGCATGTGTATGATAGCATCATTTGTGCTTTTATTATTCATGAATCCAAACTGACAAAGGTTTAACATGTTGTGTGAGACGAGGTAGGAATAGATCCGCCTATGAATTAATTTTTCAAAGATTTTAGAGAACAGTGGTAAGTTAGACATTGGTCTACAGTTATTCAAGTCAGCTTGGTCACCTCCTTTATGGATCGGAGTGACCCTCGCTGTTTTGAGGATTGTTGGGAAGGTAGATGATTCAACGGATTCGTTAAGTGTTGCAATAATTGGTGACAATACTTGAGAAGCTTTTTTGTACATAACAGCAGGCAAGTTGTGTATGTCTCCTGCCTTGTTTTTAAGGGTGTTGATGATGAGCGTAACTTCTATGGGGTTGGTTGGAGCTAGGAATAACGTATTTGGTTAGGTACCTGTGAGGTAGTCTGATGGACGGGTGTTTGTGCTTCATTTATTATCAGAGTCAGTTTTCAATTCTCTTAATCTGTGTTATCAATGTTAATTATTAAAGTTTATTATCAATGTTTGTTATGAATGTTAGTTATCAATGTTAATTTTCGATGTTTATTATCAATGTTAGTTATAAAAGTTTGTTATCAATCTTTGTTATCAATGTTAGTTGTCAATGTTAATTATCAATGTTTGTTATCAATGTTAGTTATCAATGTTATCAATGTTTGTTATCAATCTTTGTTATCAATGTTAGTTGTCAATGTTAATTATCAATGTTTGTTATCAATGTTAGTTATCAATGTTATCAATGTTGGTTATCAATATGTGTTATCAATGTTTCTTATCCATGTTAGTTACCAATGTTTGCTATTAGTGTTCGTTATCAATGTTTGCTATCAATGTTTGTTATTAATGTTTGTTATTATTGTGTGTTATAAAAGCTTGTTATCAATGTTTGTTATCGATGTTAGTTATCAATGTTTGTTATTAATGTTTGTTATTAATGTGTGTTATCAATGTTTGTTATCAATGTTTGTTATCAATGTTTGTTATTAATGTTTGTTATTAATGTGTGTTGTAAATGCTTGTTATCAATTTTTGTTATCAATGTTTGTTATCAATGTTTGTTATTAATGTTTGTTATTAATGTTTGTTATCAATGTTTGTTATCAATGTTTGTTATTAATGTTTATTATTATTGTGTGTTATAAAAGCTTGTTATCAATGTTTGTTATCGATGTTAGTTATCAATGTTTGTTATTAATGTTTGTTATTAATGTGTGTTATCAATGTTTGTTATCAATGTTTGTTATCAATGTTTGTTATTAATGTTTGTTATTAATGTGTGTTGTAAATGCTTGTTATCAATTTTTGTTATCAATGTTTGTTATCAATGTTTGTTATTAATGTTTGTTATTAATGTTTGTTATCAATGTTTGTTATCAATGTTTGTTATTAATGTTTATTATTATTGTGTGTTGTAAATGCTTGTTATCAATGTTTGTTATCAATGTTTGTTATCAATGTTTGTTATTAATGTTTGTTATTAATGTTTGTTATCAATGTTTGTTATCAATGTTTGTTATTAATGTTTATTATTAATGTGTGTTGTAAATGCTTGTTATCAATGTTTGTTATCAATGTTTGTCATCAATGTTTGTCATCAATGGCTGCATGTTTAACTATCTTTAATGTCTTTTGGTCATTCTCTACAGCTATCTCTATCTCCTTCCGTCTGTCCGTCCTACCGTCCGTCCTTCCTTCCATCCGTCCTTCCGTCCGTCCTTCCTTCCGTCCGTCCTTCTTTCCGTCCGTCCTTCCTTCCATCCGTCCTTCCGTCCGTCCTTCCTTCCATCTGTCCTTCCGTCCGTCCTTCCTTCCGTCCGTCCTTCCTTCCGTCCGTCCTCCCGCTCGTTCCAGAGAAACAGTGTGAACGTTCTGAGAGAACCTAACTGGAGGCTCAGACAGACACAGACATTACTGAAGGCTCAGACAAACACAGACATTACTGAAGGTTCAGACGTACACGGACATTACTGAAGGCTCAGACAGACACAGACATTACTGAAGGCTCAGACAAACACAGACACAGACATTACTGAAGGCTCAGACAGACACAGACACAGACATTACTGAAGGCTCAGACAAACACAGACACAGACATTACTGAAGGCTCAGACAAACACAGACATTACTGAAGGCTCAGACAGACACAGACATTACTGAAGGCTCAGACAAACACAGACATTACTGAAGGTTCAGACGTACACGGACATTACTGAAGGCTCAGACAGACACAGACATTACTGAAGGCTCAGACAAACACAGACATGACTGAAGGCTCAGACAAACACAGACATTACTGAAGGTTCAGACGTACACGGACATTACTGAAGGCTCAGACAGACACAGACATTACTGAAGGCTCAGACAAACACAGACACAGACATTACTGAAGGCTCAGACAAACACAGACACAGACATTACTGAAGGCTCAGACAGACACAGACATTACTGAAGGCTCAGACAAACACAGACACAGACATTACTGAAGGCTCAGACAGACACAGACACAGACATTACTGAAGGCTCAGACAGACACAGACACAGACATTACTGAAAGCTCAGACAAACACAGACATTACTGAAGGCTCAGACAGACACAGACATTACTGAAGGCTCAGACAGACACAGACATTACTGAAGGCTCAGACAGACACAGACACAGACATTACTGAAGGCTCAGACAGACACAGACACAGACATTACTGAAGGCTCAGACAGACACAGACACAGACACAGACATTACTGAAGGCTCAGACAGACACAGACATTACTGAAGGCTCAGACAGACACAGACACAGACATTACTAAAGGCTCAGACAAACACAGACATTACTAAAGGCTCAGACAAACACAGACATTACTGAAGGCTCAGACAGACACAGACACAGACATTACTGAAGGCTCAGACAGACACAGACACAGACATTACTGAAGGCTCAGACAGACACAGACACAGACACAGACATTACTGAAGGCTCAGACAGACACAGACATTACTGAAGGCTCAGACAGACACAGACACAGACATTACTGAAGGCTCAGACAGACACAGACACAGACATTACTGAAGGCTCAGACAGACACAGACACAGACATTAGTGAAGGCTCAGACAGACACAGACATTACTGAAGGCTCAGACAGACACAGACACAGACATTACTGAAGGCTCAGACAGACACAGACACAGACATTACTGAAGGCTCAGACAGACACAGACACAGACATTACTGAAGGCTCAGACAGACACAGACACAGACATTACTGAAGGCTCAGACAGACACAGACACAGACATTACTGAAGGCTCAGACAGACACAGACATTACTGAAGGCTCAGACAAACACAGACATTACTGAAGGCTCAGACAGACACAGACACAGACATTACTGAAGGCTCAGACAAACACAGACATTACTGAAGGCTCAGACAAACACAGACATTACTGAAGGCTCAGACAGACACAGACACAGACATTACTGAAGGCTCAGACAGACACAGACACAGACATTACTGAAGGCTCAGACAGACACAGACACAGACATTACTGAAGGCTCAGACAAACACAGACATTACTGAAGGCTCAGACAAACACAGACATTACTGAAGGCTCAGACAGACACAGACACAGACATTACTGAAGGCTCAGACAGACACAGACACAGACATTACTGAAGTCTCAGACAAACACAGATATTACTGAAGGCTCAGACAGACACAGACACAGACATTACTGAAGGCTCAGACAGACACAGACACAGACTTTACTGAAGGCTCAGACAAACACAGACATTACTGAAGGCTCAGACAGACACAGACACAGACATTACTGAAGGCTCAGACAAACACAGACATTACTGAAGGCTCAGACAAACACAGACATTACTGAAGGCTCAGACAAGCACAGACATTACTGAAGGCTCAGACAGACACAGACACAGACATTGCTGAAGGCTCAGACAGACACAGACACAGACATTACTGAAGGCTCAGACAGACACAGACATTACTGAAGGCTCAGACAGACACAGACACAGACATTACTGAAGGCTCAGACAGACATAGACTCAGACATTACTGAAGGCTCAGACAGACACAGACACAGACATTACTGAAGGCTCAGACACAGACACAGACATTACTGAAAGCTCAGACAGACACAGACACAGACATTACTGAAGGCTCAGACAGACACAGACACACATTTCTGAAGGCTCAGACAGACACAGACACAGACATTACTGAAGGCTCAGACAGACACAGACATTACTGAAAGCTCAGACAGACACAGACACAGACATTACTGAAGGTTCTGACAGACACAGACACAGACACAGGCATTACTGAAGGCACAGACAGACACAGACATTACTGAAGGCTCAGACAGACACAGACACAGACATTACTGAAGGATCAGACAGACACAGACACAGACATTACTGAAGGCTCAGACAGACACAGACACAGACATTACTGAAGGCTCAGACAGACACAGACATTACTGAAAGATCAGACAGACACAGACACAGACATTACTGAAGGCTCAGACAGACACAGACACAGACATTACTGAAGGCTCAAACAGACACAGACACAGACATTAATGAAGGCTCAGACAGACACAGACACAGACATTACTGAAGGCTCAGACAGACATAGACACAGACATTACAGGTATACTAACAGGTGTATGCTGTATGCTGTTAGGTAAGACACAAATGCAACAGTTCGGTATCTTTATTTCGAAACGTTTCGCCTACACAGTAGGCTTCTTCAGTCGAGTACAGAAAAGCTGATAGAAGCAGAAGATACTTGAAGACGATATAATCAGTCCATCACCCTTAAAGTTTTGAGGTGGTCAGTCCCTCAGTCTGGAGAAGAGCATTGTTCCATAGTATGAAACAATATGGAGATGAAGTGACAGGATGGAGCCTTATATAGCGCCAGGAGGTGAGACGTAGGTCACTAGAAGAGGTAAGAACTCAGATGTTGGGAGGTCAGGTCCCTCTCAAATCCAGCCGTTCTCACTAGTAGAGGTTGTCGAAGTTGATTGCAGGTCTGTACCAAGATACCCTTGTGTTGCAGTGTCTGACAGATTGAACATTAAAATGGTATAAAATACCGACAGGTTGTTAGGTAAGACACATATGCAAGTTATACCTAACGGTTATGACCTCCCAACATCTGCGTTCTTACCTGTTCTAGTGACCTACGTCTCACCTCCTGGCGCTATATAAGGCTCCATCCTGTCACTTCATCTCCATATTGTTTCATACTATGGAACAATGCTCTTCTCCAGACTGAGGGACTGACCACCTCAAAACTTTAAGGGTGATGGACTGATTACATCGTCTTCAAGTATCTTCTGCTTCTATCAACTTTTCTGTACTCGACTGAAGAAGCCTACTGTGTAGGCGAAACGTTTCGAAATAAAGATACCTAACTGTTGCATATGTGTCTTACCTAACAACCTGTCGGTATTTTATACCATTTTAATGTTCATGCTGTATGCTAATGAGACGGATTTAAAAGTCATTGACTGGTGGCTCATCACCTGAATCTGGCTTAATGTCTGGCTTTGTTGTCTGGCAGGAGGGAAGGTGAATGGAGGGAGGGGAAGAGAGGGGAGGGAAGTGGGGATTGAAGGAGGGGGAGGAAGAACAGGAAAGAAAGGGAGAGAGAGCAGGACACAGACTGAGAAACAGTCTCTCCTTATCTTTCCTTCATACACCTTCTACTTACATCTATTTTTCCTCTTTTCTGCTCCTCTCACCCCCACTCATCTCTTTTCTTCCTCCCTCCCTCACTTCTCTCTCTCTTTTCTCAGTGGTACTGGAAGAGCCCTCTAATCATCATCCTAATTATTATTATTATTATTATTATTATTATTATTATTATTATTATTATTATTATTATTATTATTATTATTATATTATTATTATTATTATTATTATTATTATTATTATTATTATTATATTATTATTATTATTATTATTATTATTATTATTATTATTATTTTATAGGAATACATAAACCCTTGCAATGTTGCAATGTTGTCGTAGCGCTAGCAATGTTGTCTTAGAGCTAGCAATGTTATCTTAGTGCTAGCAATGTTGTCTTAGAGCTAGCAATGTTATCTTAGTGCTAGAATTGTTATCTTAGTGCTAGAAATGATATCTTAGTGCTAGCAATGGTATCTTAGTGCTAGCAATGTTATCTTAGTGCTAGCAATGTTGTCTTAGAGCTAGCAATGTTATCTTAGTGCTAGCAATGTTATCTTAGTGCTAGAATTGTTATCTTAGTGCTAGAAATGTTATCTTAGTGCTAGCAATGTTATCTTAGTGCTAGCAATGTTATCTTAGTGCTAGCAATGTTATCTTAGTGCTAGCAATGTTATCTTAGTGCTAGAATTGTTATCTTAGTGCTAGAAATGATATCTTAGTGCTAGCAATGTTATCTTAGTGCTAGCAATGTTATCTTAGTGCTAGCAATGTTGTCTTAGAGCTAGCAATGTTATCTTAGTGCTAGCAATGTTATCTTAGTGCTAGAATTGTTATCTTAGTGCTAGAAATGTTATCTTAGTGCTAGCAATGTTATCTTAGTGCTAGCAATGTTATCTTAGTGCTAGCAATGTTATCTTAGTGCTAGCAATGTTATCTTAGTGCTAGCAATGTTGTCTTAGAGCTAGCAATGTTATCTTAGTGCTAGCAATGTTGTCTTAGTGCTAGCAATGTTATCTTAGTGCTAGCAATGTTATCTTAGTGCTAGCAATGTTATCTTAGTGCTAGCAATGTTATCTTAGTGCTAGCAATGTTATCTTAGGGCTAGCAATGTTATCTTAGTGCTAGCAATGTTATCTTAGTGCTAGCAATGTTGTCTTAGCGCTAGCAATGTTATCTTAGTGCTAGCAATGTTATCTTAGTGCTAGCAATGTTATCTTAGTGCTAGCAATGTTATCTTAGTGCTAGCAATGTTATCTTAGTGCTAGCAATGTTATCTTAGTGTTAGCAATGTTATCTTAGTGCTAGAAATGTTATCTTAGTGCTAGAAATGTTATCTTAGTGCTAGCAATGTTATCTTAGTGCTAGAAATGTTATCTTAGTGCTAGCAATGTTATCTTAGTGCTAGCAATGTTATCTTAGTGCTAGCAATGTTATCTTAGTGCTAGCAATGTTATATTAGTGCTAGAAATGTTATCTTAGTGCTAGAAATATTATCTTAATGCTAGCAATGTTATCTTAGTGCTAGCAATGTTATCTTAGTGCTAGCAATGTTATCTTAGTGCTAGCAATGTTATCTTAGTGCTAGCAATGTTATATTAGTGCTAGAAATGTTATCTTAGTGCTAGAAATATTATCTTAATGCTAGCAATGTTATCTTAGTGCTAGAAATGTTATCTTAGTGCTAGCAATGTTATCTTAGTGCTAGCAATGTTATCTTAGTGCTAGCAATGTTATCTTAGTGCTAGCAATGTTATCTTAGTGCTAGCAATGTTATCTTAGTGCTAGCAATGTTGTCTTAGTGCTAGCAATGTTATCTTAGTGCTAGCAATGTTATCGTAGTGCTAGCAATGTTATCTTAGTGCTAGCAATGTTATCTTAGTGCTACCAATGTTGTCTTAGTTCTAGCAATGTTGTCTTAGTGCTAGCAATGTTGTCTTAGTGCTAGCAATGTTTTCTTAGTGCTAGCAATGTTATCTTAATGCTAGCAATGTTATCTTAGTGCTAGCAATGTTATCTTAGTGCTAGCAATGTTGTCTTAGTGCTAGCAATGTTATCTTAGTGCTAGCAATGTTATCGTAGTGCTAGCAATGTTATCTTAGTGCTAGCAATGTTATCTTAGTGCTAGCAATGTTATCTTAGTGCTAGCAATGTTATCTTAGTGCTAGCAATGTTATCTTAGTGCTAGCAATGTTGTCTTAGTGCTAGCAATGTTATCGTAGTGCTAGTAATGTTATCTTAGTGCTAGCAATGTTATCTTAGTGCTAGCAATGTTATCGTAGTGCTAGCAATGTTATCTTAGTGCTAGCAATGTTATCTTAGTGCTAGCAATGTTATCTTAGTGCTAGCAATGTTATCTTAGTGCTAGCAATGTTATCGTAGTGCTAGCAATGTTATCTTAGTGCTAGCAATGTTGTCTTAGTGCTAGCAATGTTATCTTAGTGCTAGCAATGTTATCTTAGTGCTAGCAATGTTATCTTAGTGCTAGCAATGTTATCTTAGTGCTAGCAATGTTATCTTAGTGCTAGCAATGTTATCTTAGCTAGCAACGTCTATATTGTTTATTCTGTAGCCTATTTATAAACTATCAAATTACTGAATTCTGATCACTTTATTGGGAAGAAGAAATAATTGAATGGATGGTTTATTCTGCTCAGTCAGTAGAATGGAAGACATACTAGCAAATAGCTGAGAGTTTGCTCGACCCTAACAATGGAAATGTACTAAAATAAGACACAAAGTAGGGGGAAACTGTTGGTTCAAAAATTGTACCGAGACTTCTAGCTTCGTGCCGGCATAATTCCATAAGTTTTCCATCAAATTTTGCAATTTTGGTGTCATTACGTCCAGAAAGAGATTCTCTTCAATTTCGTAAGTCTTTTTTTCTGTTTGGTTGAAAAAGTTTGCACCCTGAGAACACTTTTCTGACCAGAAGTCTGGACCATGACTCGTGAAATACTTTACTGAATCATTAAACACTTTACTGACTCATTAAATGCTTCACCAACTCATTAAACACTTCACTGTTTCACTAAACATTTCTCTTACTCATTAAACACTTCACAGATTCATTAAACACTTCACTGACTCATTAAACATTCACTGACTTATTAAACACTTTACTGACTCATGGGGCACTTTACTGATTCGTTAAACACTTCACTGACCCATTAAAAACTTCACTGACTCACTAAACGCTTCACTGACTCTTGATTGGATTTGTTGTTAGGGTACTGTGACTAGTATTGTTGTAGTCACGGTACTGTGACTAGTATTGTTGTAGTCACGGTACTGTGACTAGTATTGTTGTAGTCACGGTACTGTGACTAGTATTGTTGTAGTCACGGTACTGTGACTAGTATTGTTGTAGTCACGGTACTGTGACTAGTATTGTTGTAGTCACGGTACTGTGACTAGTATTGTTGTAGTCACGGTACTGTGACTAGTATTGTTGTAGTCACGGTACTGTGACTAGTATTGTTGTAGTCACGGTACTGTGACTAGTATTGTTTCTGTCACGGTACTGTGACTAGTATTGTTGCTGTCACGGTACTGTGACTAGTATTGTTGCTGTCACGGTACTGTGACTAGTATTGTTGTTGTCACGGTACTGTGACTAGTATTGTTGTTGTCACGGTACTGTGACTAGTATTGTTGTAGTCACGGTACTGTGACTAGTATTGTTGTCACGGTACTGTGACTAGTATTGTTTCTGTCACGGTACTGTGACTAGTATTGTTGCTGTCACGGTACTGTGACTAGTATTGTTGCAGTCACGGTACTGTGACCAGTATTGATGTTGTCACGGTACTGTGACTAGTATTGTTGTAGTCACGGAACTGTGACCAGTATTGTTGTCACGGTACTGTGACTAGTATTGTTGTAGTCACGGTACTGTGACTAGTATTGTTGTTGTCACGGTACTGTAACTAGTATTGTTGTAGTCACGGTACTGTGACTAGTATTGTTGTTGTCACGGTACTGTAACTAGTATTGTTGCTGTCACGGTACTGTGACTAGTATTGTTGTAGTCACGGTAGTGTGACTAGTATTGTTGTAGTCACGATACTGTGACTAGTATTGTTGTAGTCACAGTAGTGTGACTAGTATTGTTGTTGTCACGGTACTGTGACTAGTATTGCTGTAGTCACGGTACTGTGACTAGTATTGTTGTCACGGTACTGTGACTAGTATTGTTGTAGTCACGGTACTGTGACTAGGATTGTTGTTGTCACGGTACTGTTACTAGTATTGTTGTTGTCACGGTACTGTGACTAGTATTGTTGTCACGGTACTGTGACTAGTATTGCTGTTGTCACGGTACTGTGACTAGTATTGTTGTAGTCACGGTACAGTGACTAGTATTGTTGTAGTCACGGTAGTGTGACTAGTATTGTTGTTGTCACGGTACTGTGACTAGTATTGTTGTAGTCACTGCACTGTGACTAGTATTGTTGTTGTCACGATACTGTGACTAGTATTGTTGTTGTCACGGTGCTGTGACTAGTATTGTTGGTGTCACGGTACTGTGACTAGTATTGCTGTTGTCACGGTACTGTGACTAGTATTGTTTTAGTCACGGTACAGTGACTAGTACTGTTGTTGTCACGGTACTGTGACTAGTATTGTTGTTGTCACGGCACTGTGACTAGTATTGTTGTAGTCACGGTACTGTGACTAGTATTGTTGTTGTCACGGTACTGTGACTAGTATTGTTTCAGTCACGGCACTGTGACTAGTATTGTTGCTGTCACGGTACTGTGACTAGTATTGTTGTTGTCACGGTACTGTGACTAGTATTGTTGTTTTCACGGTACAGTGACTAGTATTGTTGTACTCACGGTACTGTGACCAGTATTGTTGTAGTCACGGTACTGTGACCAGTATTGACTAGTATTGTTGTAGTCACAGACACAATCTCGGTCATCAAGGCTGGCACAGACACGGTCACAGTCATCAAGGCTGGCACAGACACAGACTTGGTCATCAAGGCTGGCACAGACACGGTCACAGTCATCAAGGCTGGCACAGACACAGACTTGGTCATCAAGGCTGGCACAGACACGGTCACAGTCATCAAGGCTGGCACAGACACAGACTCGGTCATCAAGGCTGGCACAGACACAGAGGGGGCCATCAAGGCTGGCACAGACACAGTCTCGGTCATCAAGGCTGGCACAGACACGGTCACAGTCATCAAGGCTGGCACAGACACAGAGGGGGTCATCAAGGCTGGCACATACACAGTCTCGGCCATCAAGGCTGGCACAGACACAGTCTCGGTCATCAAGGCTGGCACAGACACAGAGGGGGTCATCAAGGTTGGCACATACACAGAGGGGGTCATCAAGGCTGGCACAGACACAGACTCGGTCATCAAGGCTGGCACAGACACAGTCTCGGTCATCAAGGCTGGCACAGACACAGATTCGGTATTCAAGGCTGGCACAGACACAGTCTCGGTCATCAAGGCTGGCACAGACAGTCTCGGTCATCAAGGCTGGCACAGACACAGTCTCGGTCATCAAGGCTGGCACAGACACAGTCTCGGTCATCAAGGCTGGCACAGACACAGTCTCGGTCATCAAGGCTGGCACAGACAGTCTCGGTCATCAA
Source organism: Cherax quadricarinatus (assembly GCF_038502225.1). NCBI lineage: Eukaryota > Metazoa > Arthropoda > Malacostraca > Decapoda > Parastacidae > Cherax > Cherax quadricarinatus. The sequence goes on from NC_091293.1 coordinate 59,280,078, forward strand.
GGCTGGCACAGACACAGTCTCGGTCATCAAGGCTGGCACAGACACAGTCTCGGTCATCAAGGCTGGCACAGACACAGTCTCGGTCATCAAGGCTGGCACAGACACAGTCTCGGTCATCAAGGCTGGCACAGACACAGTCTCGGTCATCAAGGCTGGCACAGACACAGTCTCGGTCATCAAGGCTGGCACAGACAGTCTCGGTCATCAAGGCTGGCACAGACACAGTCTCGGTCATCAAGGCTGGCACAGACACAGTCTCGGTCATCAAGGCTGGCACAGACATAGAGGGGGTCATCAAGGTTGGCACATACACAGAGGGGGTCATCAAGGCTGGCACAGACACAGACTCGGTCATCAAGGCTGGCACAGACACAGTCTCGGTCATCAAGGCTGGCACAGACACAGAGGGGGTCATCAAGGTTGGCACATACACAGAGGGGGTCATCAAGGCTGGCACAGACACAGACTCGGTCATCAAGGCTGGCACAGACACAGTCTCGGTCATCAAGGCTGGCACAGACAGTCTCGGTCATCAAGGCTGGCACAGACACAGTCTCGGTCATCAAGGCTGGCACAGACAGTCACGGTCATCAAGGCTGGCACAGACACAGTCTCGGTCATCAAGGCTGGCACAGACAGTCTCGGTCATCAAGGCTGGCACAGACACAGTCTCGGTCATCAAGGCTGGCACAGACAGTCTCGGTCATCAAGGCTGGCACAGACAGTCTCGGTCATCAAGGCTGGCACAGACACAGTCTCGGTCATCAAGGCTGGCACAGACACAGTCTCGGTCATCAAGGCTGGCACAGACAGTCTCGGTCATCAAGGCTGGCACAGACAGTCTCGGTCATCAAGGCTGGCACAGACAGTCTCGGTCATCAAGGCTGGCACAGACACAGTCTCGGTCATCAAGGCTGGCACAGACACAGTCTCGGTCATCAAGGCTGGCACAGACACAGTCTCGGTCATCAAGGCTGGCACAGACACAGTCTCGGTCATCAAGGCTGGCACAGACAGTCTCGGTCATCAAGGCTGGCACAGACAGTCTCGGTCATCAAGGCTGGCACAGACAGTCTCGGTCATCAAGGCTGGCACAGACACAGTCTCGGTCATCAAGGCTGGCAGAGACAGTCTCGGTCATCAAGGCTGGCACAGACACAGTCTCGGTCATCAAGGCTGGCACAGACACAGTCTCGGTCATCAAGGCTGGCACAGACACGGTCACAGTCATCAAGGCTGGCACAGACACAGATTCGGTCATCAAGGCTGGCACAGACACAGAGGGGGTCATCAAGGCTGGCACAGACACAGTCTCGGTCATCAAGGCTGGCACAGACACAGTCTCGGTCATCAAGGCTGGCACAGACAGTCACGGTCATCAAGGCTGTTCAACTCGCTGAGTTAGTCACAATTTCTCACTGTTCTTTCTCCGTATTTAGCGTTAATTCCCCTAATTACTGTTGAGTCTATTAGTTAAGGCGTCGTTCTCGTTGGCTCTCTGCTGCATCGCTCCTGAGTTTATTTTTTTCTCTCTGATTTAAATCATTTCTTCAGCTGACGAGGGAAAATGTTACATAGTAATTTGTCTCTGCTTGTCCATACTTGTCTCTCCTTGTCTCTGCTTGCCTTTGTTTTTCTTATTTTATCTCTATATGTATCTGCTTGCATGTACTTGTGTTTTCGGCTCCACACGTCTCTACTTGAGGCAGTGGAAGTAATTTTAAAGTGTTCAGTCCAGCAGCCTTGGTAGAAGTGGTCAGTCCAGCAGCCTTGGTAGGAAGTGATCAGTCCAGCAGCCTTGGTAGAAGTGGTCAGTCCAGCAGCCTTGGTAGGAAGTGGTCAGTCCAGCAGCCTTGGTAGGAAGTGGTCAGTCCAGCAGCCTTGGTAGGAAGTGGTCAGTCCAGCAGCCTTGGTAGGAAGTGGTCAGTCCAGCAGCCTTGGTAGGAAGTGGTCAGTCCAGCAGCCTTGGTAGGAAGTGGTCAGTCCAGCAGCCTTGGTAGGAAGTGGTCAGTCCAGCAGCCTTGGTAGGAAGTGGTCAGTCCAGCAGCCTTGACAGAAGTGGTCAGTCCAGCAGCCTTGGTAGAAGTGGTCAGTCCAGCAGCCTTGGTAGAAGTGGTCAGTCCAGCAGCCTTGGTAGGAAGTGGTCAGTCCAGCAGCCTTGGTAGGAAGTGGTCAGTCCAGCAGCCTTGGTAGGAAGTGGTCAGTCCAGCAGCCTTGGTAGGAAGTGGTCAGTCCAGCAGCCTTGGTAGGAAGTGGTCAGTCCAGCAGCCTTGACAGAAGTGGTCAGTCCAGCAGCCTTGGTAGAAGTGGTCAGTCCAGCAGCCTTGGTAGAAGTGGTCAGTCCAGCAGCCTTGGTAGAAGTGGTCAGTCCAGCAGCCTTGGTAGAAGTGGTCAGTCCAGCAGCCTTGGTAGAAGTGGTCAGTCCAGCAGCCTTGGTAGAAGTGGTCAGTCCAGCAGCCTTGGTAGGAAGTAGTCAGTCCAGCATCCTTGACAGAAGTGGTCAGTCCAGCAGCCTTGGTAGGAAGTGGTCAGTCCAGCAGCCTTGGTAGGAAGTGGTCAGTCCAGCAGCCTTGGTAGGAAGTGGTCAGTCCAGCAGCCTTGGTAGGAAGTGGTCAGTCCAGCAGCCTTGGTAGGAAGTGGTCAGTCCAGCAGCCTTGACAGAAGTGGTCAGTCCAGCAGCCTTGGCAGAAGTGGTCAGTCCAGCAGTCTTGGTAGAAAGTAGTCAGTCCAGCAGCCTTGGTAGGAAGTGGTCAGTCCAGCAGCCTTGGTAGGAAGTGGTCAGTCCAGCAGCCTTGGTAGGAAGTGGTCAGTCCAGCAGCCTTGACAGAAGTGGTCAGTCCAGCAGCCTTGGTAGAAGTGGTCAGTCCAGCAGCCTTGGTAGGAAGTGGTCAGTCCAGCAGCCTTGGTAGGAAGTGGTCAGTCCAGCAGCCTTGACAGAAGTGGTCAGTCCAGCAGCCTTGGTAGAAGTGGTCAGTCCAGCAGCCTTGGTAGGAAGTGGTCAGTCCAGCAGCCTTGGTAGGAAGTGGTCAGTCCAGCAGCCTTGGTAGGAAGTGGTCAGTCCAGCAGCCTTGACAGAAGTGGTCAGTCCAGCAGCCTTGGTAGGAAGTGGTCAGTCCAGCAGCCTTCGTAGAAGTGATCAGTCCAGCAGCCTTGGTAGGAAGTGGTTAGTCCAGTAGCCTTCGTAGAAGTGGTCAGTCCAGCAGCCTTGGTAGGAAGTGGTCAGTCCAGCAGCCTTGGTAGGAAGTGGTCAGTCCAGCAGCCTTGGTAGGAAGTGGTCAATCCAGCAGCCTTGGTAGGAAGTGGTCAGTCCAGCAGCCTTGGTAGGAAGTGGTCAGTCCAGCAGCCTTGGTAGGAAGTGGTCAGTCCAGCAGCCTTGGTAGGAAGTGGTCAGTCCAGCAGCCTTGGTAGGAAGTGGTCAGTCCAGCAGCCTTGGTAGGAAGTGGTCAGTCCAGCAGCCTTGGTAGGAAGTGGTCAATCCAGCAGCCTTGGTAGGAAGTGGTCAGTCCAGCAGCCTTGGTAGGAAGTGGTCAGTCCAGCAGCCTTGGTAGGAAGTGGTCAGTCCAGCAGCCTTGGTAGGAAGTGGTCAGTCCAGCAGCCTTGGTAGGAAGTGGTCAGTCCAGCAGCCTTGGTAGGAAGTGGTCAGTCCAGCAGCCTTGGTAGGAAGTGGTCAGTCCAGCAGCCTTGGTAGGAAGTGGTCAGTCCAGCAGCCTTGGTAGGAAGTGGTCAGTCCAGCAGCCTTGGTAGGAAGTGGTCAGTCCAGCAGCCTTGGTAGGAAGTGGTCAGTCCAGCAGCCTTGGTAGGAAGTGGTCAGTCCAGCAGCCTTGGTAGGAAGTGGTCAGTCCAGCAGCCTTGGTAGGAAGTGGTCAGTCCAGCAGCCTTGGTAGGAAGTGGTCAGTCCAGCAGCCTTGGTAGGAAGTGGTCAGTCCAGCAGCCTTGGTAGGAAGTGGTCAGTCCAGCAGCCTTGGTAGGAAGTGGTCAGTCCAGCAGCCTTGGTAGGAAGTGGTCAGTCCAGCAGCCTTGGTAGGAAGTGGTCAGTCCAGCAGCCTTGGTAGGAAGTGGTCAGTCCAGCAGCCTTGGTAGGAAGTGGTCAGTCCAGCAGCCTTGGTAGGAAGTGGTCAGTCCAGCAGCCTTGGTAGGAAGTGGTCAGTCCAGCAGCCTTGGTAGGAAGTGGTCAGTCCAGCAGCCTTGGTAGGAAGTGGTCAGTCCAGCAGCCTTGGTAGGAAGTGGTCAGTCCAGCAGCCTTGGTAGGAAGTGGTCAGTCCAGCAGCCTTGGTAGGAAGTGGTCAGTCCAGCAGCCTTGGTAGGAAGTGGTCAGTCCAGCAGCCTTGGTAGGAAGTGGTCAGTCCAGCAGCCTTGGTAGGAAGTGGTCAGTCCAGCAGCCTTGGTAGGAAGTGGTCAGTCCAGCAGCCTTGGTAGGAAGTGGTCAGTCCAGCAGCCTTGGTAGGAAGTGGTCAGTCCAGCAGCCTTGGTAGGAAGTGGTCAGTCCAGCAGCCTTGGTAGGAAGTGGTCAGTCCAGCAGCCTTGGTAGGAAGTGGTCAGTCCAGCAGCCTTGGTAGGAAGTGGTCAGTCCAGCAGCCTTGGTAGGAAGTGGTCAGTCCAGCAGCCTTGGTAGGAAGTGGTCAGTCCAGCAGCCTTGGTAGGAAGTGGTCAGTCCAGCAGCCTTGGTAGGAAGTGGTCAGTCCAGCAGCCTTGGTAGGAAGTGGTCAGTCCAGCAGCCTTGGTAGGAAAGGGTTAGTCACTTCCTCAAGTCCTGTGTATTATTTATCAAAGTGTCGGTATAATCTACCGTCACTAGTATACCTCAGACGACTGTGTTAGCAACGAAGAGTGTTGTCCGGCTCATTTTTTTTTTTTTTTTGTTGCTGTTGTTTTTGAATGACTCTATAAGATGTATCAGAGAATGTCTCATCGGGGATGATACCAGCGAGAGAGTTGTTAACAGATCTTGTGGTTTCTAATACGAGAACTAAATTAACCATCTCTCACACATAAGAACATAAGAAAGAAGGAACACTGCAACAGGCCTACTGGCCTATGCAAGGCAGGTCCAATTCTCCCACCGGCTTAAGCCAATGCCTTGACCTAGTCAGGTCAGTCACATTAACTTAAGGGGGAAACACGGCTTCCGACCTAGTAGCACAAGCTAGTAAGGTCTAACTCACACCCACCCACACCCATTCATGTATTTATCCTACCTATTTTTAAAACTACTCGTCATAGCTACTATGACGGTACTCGGGAGTTTGTTCCACTCATCCACAACTCTATTAGCAAACCAGTGCTTTCCTATATCCTTCCTGAATTTGAATTTTTCGAAATTAAAACCATTGCTGCGAGTCCTGTCTATGCTAGATATTTTTAGAATGTTATTTACATCCTCTTTATTAATTCCTGTTTTCCACTTTCCACCTCGATCATATCCCCCCTAATTCTACGCCTTTCTAGAGAGTGCAGATTCAGGGCCCTCAATCTATCCTCATAGTAAGGATTTCTGATTCATAGGATCAACTTTGTCATCCTCCTCTGTATGTTTTCCAGAGAATTTATATACATTCTGTAATACGGTGACCAAAACTGTGCAGCATAATCTAAATGAGGCCTAACCAAGGATATATAGAGTTGAAGAACAACCTGAGGACTTTTATTATTTATACTTATTGCTATGAGGCCAAGGATTCTGTTAGCTTTATTGCGAACACTAATGCAATGTTGTCTTGGTTTCATATTACTGTTAACCAGAACTCCTAAATCCTTTTCGCAATCCATAATATTAAGATCTACATTATTTAGAAATTTCCATTTGTCTATATTAAACTGCATCTGCCACTTCTCTGACCACTGCATCAGTCTATTCAAATCATCCTGGAGTGCTCTAATGTCTTCATTAGAATGGATTGGACAACCTATTTTGATGTCATCAGCAAATTATGCATATGTTGCAAAGATGTCTCAATCTTCATTCATGGGTAGCTTTGGGTAGGAGTGGTCTATAGCTCGAAGCTAAGGACCTGTCACCTGCCTTGTAAATAGGTATTACATTTGCCATTTTCCACTTGTCAGGCACTATGCCAGTTTGTAGTGATATATTGAAAAGATTAGCCAAAGGTATGCTAAGTTCCTCTTTATATTCCTTTAACATCCTTGCAAACAGTTCATCAGGGCCTGGGGATTTGTTAAGTTTTAGTTTCTTTATTTATCTGAGGACCATGTCACTAGTTACCCCAATCATGCATTATTATCGTTCTGTTTTACATAATTTATTATTTCTGGAATTTAGCTAGTATCTTCCTTAGTTAGAACGTAGAGGAAGTAGGTATTGAAAAGTTCACACATTTCCTTATCATTGTCAGTGATCTTACCTGAGTTACTCTTAAGTGGATCTATCTTGTCCCTAATCTTACTTCTGTATACCTGAAAGAACCCTTTTGGGTTAGTTTTCGAATCCCTTGCGACTTTAGCCTCATAATCTCTTTTTGCTTTTCTTATTCCTTTTTTTCTCTCTTTAATTGAATATATTGATTTCTTAACCGCCCTTCCCCTCTTTTGATAGGCCTATATATGCCTCTTTTGAGCAAATAGATATTTTAATCTAATGTTTATCCATTTGGGATCATTTTTGTTAGATCTAATTTCCCTGCTCGGAACAAAAGTCGTCTTGGCAGCTAGCACAGTAAGGTCATCCCAAATTAGCCCACCCAGGTAATATTTCAGTCCCATGAATTCGGCCAAGCGGAAACCGGGGACAGAGACTTAATTGCAGTTACCTGGGTAATTCCATGATATATTGAAACTAAGTGATTTGTGATCACATTCCCCAAGCTCGTCATTAACCTCAAGATTATTAACAAGTGATTCTTTGTTGGCAAGAACCAAGTCAAGCAAATTGTTTCCTCTAGTTGATTCCGTCACAAACTGTTTTAAAAAGCAGTCCTGAACCATATCAAGAAAGTCACTAGACTCAATATTTCCTGTCACATTGTTCCATTCAATTTGTCTGAAGTTAAAATCTCCCATTAACAAAAAGTTTTCATATCTAGACGCCTTATAAATTTCGTCCCATAACAGCTTACTGCACTCCCTATCAAGGTTTGGGGGCCTATAAATCACACCCAAAATTTATTTTTCACGACCTTCGAGAAACTGTAGCCAAACAAATTCTGTGTCAGATGTTTTCAATCTTACATCTCGTCTAACACAACAATTTAAATTTTCTCTGACATACATTGCCACTCCACCACCCTTCCTGTTGACCCTATTAGTGTGGAATAGTTCATAACCTTATATGTTGCATTCAGAAGGCATTTCTCTATCTTTCAAGTTGAACCAGGTCTCTGTTATAGCAATAATATCTGTATTACCCACACTTGCAAGTAATCTAAGCTCATCTATCTTATTTCTTAGACTCCTTCTATTTGTATCGTAAACCTTAAGGGAGCTAGCACTCGTTGCCCTCTACTATCTGTCTTTGCTTGTTGATCAATTACTTTGCCTTTACTAGCTACTTAATTTTGAATATTGTCTTTTAAACATATCCCTGGGGTATCTTGGTAATATCTTCTGTTTTCAATCATAATGCTGCAGCCTGATTGTTTTCCACAAACACTCACACCTCTATAATCTATCAGTTTAAATTCCTATACAAGTCATTAATGACGCCATCAATCGAACTGGCTAATGTAACCACTCCAGCCCCAGAGAGATGAACCCCATCCCTTGCATACATATCATGCTTGCCATAGAATTTGTCCCAGTTATCAATAAATGGGATTGCAAGTTCCTTGCAGTACCTGTCTAGCCAGCAAATTATACAAATTGCCCTAGACATTTATTCATTGCCCACCCCCTTTCTAGGCAAGATTCTACATATGACTGGAATCCCTCCCTTAGACCTGACAACTTCTATGGCTGATCTGTACTTATCAAGTAACTCCTGTCTCCTACCTTCCTGATGTCATTTCCACCAGCACTAAGACAGATAATTGGCTTGTTCCCATTACCTGACATAATATCCAATCTACTGACTATGTCACCAACACCAGCTCCTGGGAGGCAAACCCTCTGTCTGACCTTCCTGTCTCTGTTACAAAAATCACGGTCTATATATCTTACCTGAGAATCTCCTACAATTAGAATATTCTTACCTTGATTAGCAGGGGAGTCAGTGGTACTTCTAACCTCACTAACCACTGAAGTACATTCGTCCTGGAGAACAGATAATCGATTTCAAACCTTCACATCTTCTCTATTAACCTTCCTTATCTTCCTTCTTCCTGAATTGTGAACCACTTGCCACTTAAAGCGGCTGCAACTCTTTAGCTCACTGTTGGTATCCTTTTCCTCACCAGCTCCCACCATCTCACACTCACTCCCAAACCCATCTAGGCGAAGCTTCAGCCTCCTATTTTCCTCATGAAGAAGTAGAACCTCCTTCTTCAATAAAGAGTGGTTCTGCAGCGGGAAGATAGTGGTGTTAGAGTTGCTGGTGACCCTGGTTCTCAGTACTTGAGCACAGTTACCAACCCCAGGGAAAACTGTTCCTGGGGTGGGGAAAGGGCTCACCAGGACTTTGAGTTCCTCACTGCCAGTGGAGCAATTACCGGGTCTGTCTATCCCCACTTTATGTTGATAGAGAAAGCAAATCAAGTTGTCTTTCTTGGGTAAATCTCTTAATGATCCGATGACTGACTTTTCAAGTCTTACGCACGGCTAAGCACACATTGCCATACTGGGTGCTCTATCCAGCATCAATGCTGGGATAGTGGAGCATCTAGTATAGTGGAGAATCTAGTATAGTGGAGCATCTAGTATAGTGGAGCATCTAGTATAGTGGAGCCTTCATTGATGATGGGTGGAGCATGTAGTACAGTGGAGCCTTCATTTATGATGGGTGGAGCATCTAGTATAGTGGAGCATCTAGGATAATGGGCACTTTATTGATGGTAAGTGGAGTATCTAGTATAGTGGAGCATCTAGGATAATGGGCACTTTATTGATGGTAAGTGGAGTATCTAGTATAGTGGAAACGTAAATTCACTTTCGTCAGGTCGGTTAGAGTGACCCGACAAAAAGAAGAAACACTTTCACCGTCATTCATTCATTCACTCAGCCTAGCTAGAAGCGTAATTATGTCCCTGAATCATTGCTATCCCTCCTTCAGAGTGCAGGCACTGCGCTTCCCACCTCCAGTACTCCTTCAGAGTGCAGGCACTGCGCTTCCCACCTCCAGTACTCCTTCAGAGTGCAGGCACTGCGCTTCCCACCTCCAGTACTCCTTCAGAGTGCAGGCACTGCGCTTCCCACCTCCAGTACTCAAATCACTGTTACACGGGCACTGTGAAGGGTGATGCCATCTAAGGTGCCAACACTGGTGTCAGGTAACCTGTCATAGTTCTCTCTTAAGAAACTCTTCCAAGTCAACAAAGCAACAGTAGAGAAGCGTGTGTAGAGGTAGAGAAGTAGATTTAGAAGCAGAGATTTTCATGTATCAGCTGACAATCAAAACACTGTTTACCTCCTTCCTGCCAGGCCTGACTAGTTAATTCTGCTGAGAAATAATGTTAACTTATGACCACCTCTTCCTTGTGCTTCATGTTAGGAGGGCGACCTTAGTCTGGTGTGCCAGATTATCGAGGATGACCTCAGCGTCATCGTGATGGCTAACATGGTCGATCTGACGAGCCATTCATGAGACAATTTAACGTAATGTTGTTGAAATTCACCTCATCAGCTGAGCGAACTTAAGCAGAGTTGACGTAAATTATGTATGGATTATCGCTAAAGTGACCTGACTTGGCCTAACTTAGCTTTGCCAGGGAATGACAGGAACTAATTTGATGTGATTCTTCAACTCGACCTAACTTTCGTTAACTTTACTTGACCTGACATGATCTGAATGAATTTTGAACCCGGTCAAGCACGTCAAGAATGTGGAAAAGGTTTTCAACAAGATTAGTTTCAGAGCTAAGGGAAATGTCCTACGAAGAAAGGTTAGGGGAAATCAGCTTGACGACACTGGAGGACAGGAGGGTTATGGAAGATATGATAACGACATGTAAAATACTGCGAGGAATTGACAAGGTGGACAAAGACAAGATGTTCCAGAGATGGAACACAAAAACAATTGGTCACAATTGGAAATTGAAGACTTAGATGAGTCAAAGGGATGTTAGGAAGTATTTGCTCAGTCATAGAGTTGTCAGGAAGTGGAATTGTCTGGAAAGTGATGTAGTGGAGGCAGGAACCATACGTAATTTTAAGACGAAGTTTGATAAAGCTCATGGAGCAGGGAGAGAGAGGACCTAGTAGCGATCACTGAAGAGGCGGGGCCAGGAGCTATGAATCGACCCCTGCAACCACAAATAGATGAGTACACACACACACACACACACACACACACACACACACACACACACACACACACAAACAGACACACACACACACACAGACACACACACACACACACATACACACACGCACACACACACACACACACACACACACACACACACACACACACACACACACACACACACACACACACACACACACACACACACACACACACAAACAGACACACACACCAACTCTGGTTATCTGATGTGATGAACTGAAGGAATGAATAACTGAGGTAACTCCAGACATCGTAGCCATCACAGAGACAAAGTTGACCGATATGATATGAAATGACATTTTTCCCAGATGAATATCAAGTAATAAGGAATTACAGGGAAAGCAAGTTAGGGGGAGGAGTGGCTCTTCCTATCAGAAATCAGTGGAGTATTTAAGAGGTGTGAGAGAAAAACAGACAATAGGCACACAAGTACATTTTTGCCTCAGTTAATACTGGGGGACCGTAAGTAGTAGTTCCAGTGACACATATCCAGCAACCTAACAATAAGAGACCGTGGCAAGAATGTGAAAAACCACAACAAAACAATGGCTGACATAACAAGTGAAGCTGAAGCAGGACTAAGGCAAAGTTACTTATCATAGATGGAAATATGACGAGTTAAGTTGAAGGAAGGCGGTGGGGGAAAAGTTTATGTACTAACATGCAGTACTGAACCTAGAGTATTTTTCTAGAACTAAACATAGAGGGAAGAGTGGCAAATGGAATGTGGAAGACGCCAGATTTCAGAAGAGGGAACCTTAAATTAATGAGGAAATTCTTGAATATAGTGCGGTAAGAAAAAGGGAACTGGAATGAATCTCAATGGATGAGATGATGGAGTCTAGTTAGGAAGTGATGCGAGGGATACGTAAACTTCTTACCTTAGGGTAAGAAAATATGAGCCCTTAGAATAACCAGAGAGGCAAAACAAAAAGAGAGAAGCATAAAAATATGGAAAAACTATAGGAAGCACAAGAGAGACGACAACAGAAAAGTGAGCAGATTAGCCAGAAATAAATATGCTAGGGTGAGGAGACGGGTTGAGCCACTTTTTGAGAAAAATATAGCAACCCAGGCCAAGTCTGAACCAAAACTATATTGCGGCCACATCAGGAGAAAAAAAACAGGAAAAAAGACCAAGTAATTTAACTAAAGTAGAATATATCTCGGAAAATGACAAGTCTGTGAAGTGGAGACAAATGGCTTAAAATACCGACACAATAGAAAAAGAGACACAAAAGCAGCAGAATACGATTTTTTTTGACAACGTTTCACACAGTGGGCTTTATCATATCACAAACAGATCTGCCTTGAGAGAGAGAGGATGTGCGCAGATATAAGGAGCTCAGTGGCATGAAAGGTAGGATTTGAGAAGAACAACCCAGCATGGGCAAGTAAGCCTGCTGCAGTGTTCCTCCATGCTATGATCTGTTAATATGTAGGATAACGATGAAGTTTCCTGGCAAGAAGCTCAGCCTTGTTGTAGAAGCCGTTGTTCTGGATTAAATTGTTGTGTATAACAGATGAGTAATGATTCCAGGACCCTGCGTCTCTGAGTGTCTTCTCCCCTGGTGATGAGTCTGGCGTCTCTGAGTGTCTTCTCCCCTGGTGATGAGTCTGGCGTCTCTGAGTGTCTTCTCTGGTGATGAGTCTGGCGTCACTGTAGTTAATTAAACAGGCCTTCTTAAAGTCGACCATTCAGCTGGCGTATTGGTGTTCCGAAATACGTGTTTGGAGTTCTCTGGATGTTTCCCTCACGTTTTTGGTTGCAATCGATGCGAGTGGTTGATGCTTGTGGTGTCTCTTACTGATGATGTCTTTGACTGTAGTAGATGCGGTGATACATGTTTTAAATTCTGTTTAGGAAAAATACTGGAGACGTATTTGGCAATGTTGTCTCATCGAGCCCACTGTCCCACACTGTCCCATACTGTCCCACACTGTCCCACACTGTCCCACACTGTCCCACACTGTCCCATACTGTCCCACACTGTCCCACACTGTCCCATACTGTCCCACACTGTCCCACACTGTCCCATACTGTCCCACACTGTCCCACACTGTCCCATACTGTCCCACACTGTCCCACACTGTCCCATACTGTCCCACACTGTCCCACACTGTCCCACACTGTCCCACACTGTCCCACACTGTCCCACACTGTCCCACACTGTCCCATACTGTCCCACACTGTCCCATACTGTCCCACACTGTCCCACACTGTCCCACACTGTCCCACACTGTCCCACACTGTCCCACACTGTCCCACACTGTCCCACACTGTCCCACACTGTCCCACACTGTCCCACACTGTCCCACACTGTCCCACACTGTCCCACACTGTCCCACACTGTCCCACACTGTCCCACACTGTCCCACAATGTCCCACACTGTCCCACACTGTCCCATACTGTCCCACACTGTCCCACACTGTCCCACACTGTCCCACACTGTCCCACAATGTCCCACACTGTCCCACACTGTCCCATACTGTCCCACACTGTCCCACACTGTCCCATACTGTCCCACACTGTCCCACACTGTCCCACACTGTCCCATACTGTCCCACACTGTCCCACACTGTCCCACACTGTCCCATACTGTCCCACACTGTCCCACACTGTCCCACACTGTCCCATACTGTCCCACACTGTCCCACACTGTCCCATACTGTCCCACACTGTCCCACACTGTCCCATACTGTCCCACACTGTCCCACACTGTCCCACACTGTCCCATACTGTCACACACTGTCCCACACTGTCCCATACTGTCCCACACTGTCACACACTGTTCCACACTGAACCACACTGAATCACACTGAACCACACTGTCCCACACTGTCCCACACTGTCCCATACTGTCCCACACTGTCACACACTGTTCCACACTGAACCACACTGAACCACACTGAACCACACTGAACCACACTGTCCCACACTGTCACACACTGTCCCACACTGTCCCACACTGAACCACACTGTCCCACACTGTCCCACAACGTCCCACACTGTTCCACACTGTTCCACACTGACCCACACTGTCCCACACTGACCCACACTGGCCCACACTGACCAACACTGACCCCCACTGACCCACATTGACCCACACTGGCCCACACTGACCCACACCGACCTACTCTGATCTACACTGACCCACATTGACCTACACTGACCTACACTGACTCACACTGCCTTACACTGACCCACACTGACTTACACTGGGGAGCAGAGGCGCTCTGCGTGCCACTAACAACTATCTTCAACACTATCGAAACAGGGTAACTTCCTGAGTTATGGAAGATAGCAAATGTAGTCCCAGTTTTTAAGAAAGGTGACAGACAGGCAGCATTAAACTACATACCAGTGTCACCAACATGTATAGTTTCTAAATTCATGGAAAAGCTTATCCGGAGGAGAGTGGTGGAACACCTAGAAGAGAAAAAGCTTATATACGATAACCAGCAAGATTTCAAGGAAGAGGAATCCGGTGTCACAAACCTACTGGAGTTATACAAGTTGACAGCAGTAAAACAGGAAAGAGAGATAGGTAGACTGCATTTTATTGGACTGTAAGAAGGCTTTCGACACAGTTCCGCACGACACTGGAGGACATGAAGTATAAGGGGGATATAATAATGACATAAAATACTGAGAGGAATTGACAAGGTGGATACGGACAGAATTTTTCAGGAATGAGACACAGCAACTAGGGGTCACAACCGAAAGGTGAAGACTCAGATGAGTCACATGGATGTTAGGAAGTATTTCTTAAGTCATAAAGCTGTCAGGAACAATGTGGAGAGTGATGAAGTGGAAGTAGGATCCATACATAGGTATAAGAAAAGATACGATAAAGCTTATTGAGCAAGGAGAGTGTGGACCTAGTAGTGAACAACAAAGAGGCGGGACAAGGAGTAGTGAATCGACGCGTGCAACCACAAATAGGTGAGTACAATAGGTGAGTATGCAAATACGCACACACACACACACACGCACACACATATATATATATATATACACACACACACACACACACACACACACAGTGAAGAGTGAAGAGGCGGGGCCAGGAGCTTGGACTCGACCCCTGCAACCTCAACTAGGTGAGTACAACTAGGTGAGTACACTGTGACCAGCGGGGTCCCACAGGGGTCAGTCCTAGGACCAGTGCTGTTTCTGGTATTTGTGAGCCACATGACGGAAGGAATAGACTCCGAAGTGTCCCTGTTTGCAAATGACGTGAAGTTGATGAGAAGAATTCATTCGATCGAAGACCAGGCAGAACTACAAAGGATCTGGACAGGCTGCAGACCTGGTCCAGCAATTGGCTCCTGAAGTTCAACCCCACCAAGTGTGAAGTCATGAAGATTGGGGAAGGGTAAAGAAGTCCGCAGACGGAGTACAGTCTAGGGGGCCAGAAACTATAAACCTCACTCAAGGAAAAAGATCTTGGGGTGAGTATAACACCAGGCACATCTCCTGAAGCGCACATCAACCAAATAACTGCTGCAGCATATGGGCGCCTAGCAAACCTCAGAACAGCATTCCGACATCTTAATAAGGAATCGTTCAGGACCCTGTACACCGTGTACGTTAGGCCCATATTGGAGTATGCGGCACCAGTTTGGAACCCACACCTAGCCAAGCACGTGAAGAAACTAGAGAAAGTGCAAAGGTTTGTAACAAGACTAGTCCCAGAGCTAAGGGGTATGTCCTACGAGGAGAGGTTAAGGGAAATCGACCTGACGATACTGGAGGACAGGAGAGATAAGGGGGGACATGATAACGACATACAAAATACTGAGAGGAATTGACAAGGTGGACAAAGGCAGGATGTTCTAGAGATGGAACACAGCAACAAGGGGACACAGTTGGAAGTTGAAGACACATGAATCACAGGGATGTTAGGAATTATTTCTTCAGCCACAGAGTAGTCAGGAAGTGGAATAGTTTGGGAAGCGATGTAGTGGAGGCAGAATCCATACATAGCTTTAAGCAGAGGTATGATAAAGCTCACGGTTCAGGGAAAGTGACCTAGTAGCGACCAGTGAAGAGGCGAGGCCAGAAGCTAGGACTCGACCCCTGCAACCTCAACTAGGTGAGTACAACTAGGTGAGTACACACACGCAAGGTGGAGGACAGGAGGAACAGGGGCGACATGATAAGAACTTGTAAAATACTGAGAGGGATCGACAAGGTGGACAGAGAGAAGACCGAAAGTTCAAGACTCAGATGAGTCACAAAGATATTAGGAAGTATTTCTTTAGTCACAGAGTTCTCAGGAAGTGGAATAGTCTGGAAAGTGAGGTGGTGGAGGTAGGATCCATGCATAGCTTTAAAAAGAGGTATGATAAAGCTCACGGAGCAGGGAGTGAGTGACCTAGTAGCGACCAATGAAGAGGCAGGGCCGGGATCTATGACTTGACCCCTGCAACCACGCTTAGGTGAGTACACACACACACACACACACACACACACACACACACACACACACACACAGCTGTGGGGTGGTATATTCTACAGCACTCCACTCTACACACCAATACCGAAACATTAATGTTGTTAGCGGTATCAGACAAGCCTGGCTGGAGTGGAGAACAAACACATGCACCAGTAGACACATCATTATGGTGCCCACGCTCACCAGTTTTATCTAAAAATCACTTTGGAAAATGGCATTGTAATGGAACAATCTGGTTTACATCGATGGATCCCAGCAGCTGGCCCAGTCATCCTTGCTCCCTTGACTTACTTTATTTATTTTGGATTTTTGACTGAGATTATTTATTCTGTGCTTTCGGCTGAGTATATTCACTGTGTAGTTAAAGCTGAGGATATTCACTCTACAGTTCAGCAGAAGATTTTCATTCTGGAGTTTGGACGCCCAGGGAGGTACTACCGTCCTGCCAAGTGAGTGAGAAACAAAAGCCTGTAATTGTTTTACATGATGGTAGGATTGCTGGTGTCTTTTGTCTGTCTCATAAACATGCAAGATTACAGGTACGTCTTGCTACTTCTACTTACACTTAGGTCACACTACACATACATGTACAAGCATATATATATATACACACCCCTCTGGGTTTTCTGCTATTTTCTTTCTAGTTCTTGTTCTTGTTTATTTCCTTTTATCTCCATGGGGAAGTGGAACAAAATTCTTCCTCCGTAAGCCATGCGTGTTGTAAGAGGCGACTGAAATGCCGGGAGCAAGGGGCTAGTAACCCCTTCTCCTGTATATATTACTAAATTTGAAAGGAGAAACTTTCGTTTTTCCTTTTGGCCCCCCCTGTCTCGGTGGGATACTGCCGGTGTGTTGAATGAAAGATATATACAAACACTGATCTCTGGCCGAAGGAGACTCGAATCTTGGAACAAGGTACACAGTGCTTGACCATCCGCACCACAATGGACCAATACCTAGACGCTCAGCTAGCGCTAGACGTTTTGATCCAAGGCAGCCAGCTTTCTGGCAGAAGGCTTACAGCTTTCATCTCATCCCCTGCATGCATTGACCAACTAGAGATTTTAACAATGCTAGGAATTTGCAAGAACAGGCGAAATATTCACAAACTCTGATCTCTGGCTGCCTTGGTTCAAAACGTCTAGCGTGAGCTGGGCGCCTAGGTATTGGTCCAGTGTGGTGAAGATGGTAAAGCACTGCGTACCTTGTTCCAAGGCTCGTAGGCTCGAGTCTCCTTCGGCCAGAGATCAGTGTTTGTGAATATTTCGTCTGTTCTTGCGAATTCCTAGCATATATATATATACATATATATATATATATATATATATATATATATATATATATATATATATATATATATATATATATACATATATATGTCGTGCCGAATAGGCAGAACTTGCGATCTTGGCTTAAATAGCAACGCTCATCTTGCCATATAGGACAAGTAAAAATTTGTTTATGCAATAATTTTGCCAAAATCATTCTAAACCTAACGAAAAAAATATATTTCGCTGTCTTTGTTTAGTATTAAATTATTGTAAACAAATCTAAAATATATTTAGTTGGGTTAGGCTAAAATAAATTGCTCTTGTTATAATAAGGTTAGGTAAGTTTTCTAAGTTCCTTTTGGTGCAAAATTATAAATTTTTACATCAACATTAATGAAAAAA
Source organism: Cherax quadricarinatus (assembly GCF_038502225.1). Classification (NCBI taxonomy): domain Eukaryota; kingdom Metazoa; phylum Arthropoda; class Malacostraca; order Decapoda; family Parastacidae; genus Cherax; species Cherax quadricarinatus. Next base: position 59,297,604 of record NC_091293.1, read on the forward strand.
ATATATCTTTAAACGTATAAGAGAAAATTTCAGGATGGATTTAATTTTAAATGAGTTCTTGCTAATTGACCAGTTTTGCATATTCGGCACTATCTATCTATCTATCTATCTATATATATATATATATATATATATATATATATATATATATATATATATATATATATATATATATATCTATATATATATATATATATATATATATATATATATCTGCAATAAGATCACAGTACACAGGTGATTTCAGAATATGCAAAACAACCACTGTGAAAGAACAGAGAAATTCCAAGCGCTTTCGTGACTACTCACATTATCAAGGAACAATAAAAGTATATGCCTTCCTTTGATGCATTACTTTTATTGTTCCTTGATAATGTGAGTAGTCACGAAAGCGCTTGGAATTTCTCTATTCTTTCACAGTGGTTGTTTTGTATATATATATATATATATATATATATATTAGACCGGTCTAAAAAAATAAAGTTGTGAAATTGTTCGCTCCACAAGTTTAATTTTGTTATTCAGATCGATTATCAGGAAATCTCGTTCAATTTTATGGGTCGCGCAAAAAGGCGTCTCTCGCCGACAGAAGAGAAACTGAATTTTAATTTTTGTTCCTGTTTCACATGGCACAGCTACAATTTTCTCTGAAAGTACAATGACTGAATCAATAATCAGTTTTTAGCACTTTGTTGAACACGAAATGGAAGAGTGATTATATGAAGAGGAGGTTCCACTCGATTTAAATACAGCAACGTGTTTGTCATGAATTCTTGCGTGAGAAATCGTCGGTTTTGATCGACTTTCACCAACCACTGGACTTTGTATTCAACTGAAAAATCACTGAAAATGGGTGTTTTCTTCAGCTTGTTTCTCCCACTAAAAGTTGAAAAAACGTTAAGGTAAATTCTTATTCGTATTCTCTCATCTTTTCTCTTTCTAATTTAGTAAAGAAAACATTGTGTCACAACATAAATTCTCCCGCAGCTCGCTTCTCAAGTTGAATAAACATCGAAATTTGGCCAAACATTCCCTTAATAACCGTGCTTTTCTGGGGGGGGGGAGGAGGTCCGATGGAATTTCAGCGAAACAAACGGTTAATAACATAATTTATTTCATGAGACTATCAGATTCAAAACGATATAGGTCTCTCTCTTATATACGGAAAACTTATTAGCCTCTCAAAAGCATCTGGTCGGGTCGGGTCGGGTCGGGTCGCTCATTTGTCACACTAACTGCCAGTAAGATCAAGCCTTGAATATGAGGACAGCGTGACCAATCGTCAAGAGTCACCATGCATGCCTCTGCCTGTGCCTCCCTCGTTCCCCGTTCTGTCTTCGGCACAGACAACTTCTCGAGGCCGCCCGGGCCAGTAACGAGCACAGCTACTCAATTCACCCATCCCCTATCCCCAATGTAGTCTGGGAGAAGTTTGGCGTCCCAGTGCAGGAGAAGTGGACCTTTGGGGGTGAAGACTTCTCGATCTTGAGTGTCTGCTCTAAGTCGTTCCTGCTGCCTAGATCTCCGGACTGAGCTTCTGGAGAAAATCAGACTTTAGAGATCATCTCCAAGAACCCCTGCCATGGCTCCTGCCGCGAACACGGCGAGGGCTGACGTGACAGCGGGAGAGGCGAAGATGTTCTTCGGTCACTTGGAAGGCGCCGTAAGCGCTGTCGAGCAACTGGGAGTAGCAGCAAAATCTTCATCGTCCTCGGACTCAAGGCTGGGGGAGGACGTGGAAGACAGCTGAGGTGCTGCCACCGACGATGAAGCTGCCTCGACCTCTGCTTTCGCCCTTCTCGCCTTCTCTTGTTCTTCTCGAAGTCGCTTCCGACTCTCCCTTCCTAGTGAAGGCTAGTACAGCAAACGGGAATTAGAATGAAATTAGCTCAGACGCACCCACACCACCGTATATCCTCGGATCAAGGTAAAACACCTAGCTCTGCTGGGTGCTTGATTCTTGTAGGATTGCGTGGTCCTGTGGGTTGGAGCGTCATGTGATTTTCCCTCACCATGAGGCGGGCCAAAACAACATGGGTTCGAATCCTTGGCTAGCCGCAGTCGTAGTGTTGTTATTGATATACATATATACCTATATATATATATATATATATATATATATATATATATATATATATATATATATATATATATATATATATATATATATATATATATATATATATATATATATATATATATATATATATATATATATATATATATATATATATATATATATATATATATATATATATATATATATATATATATATATATATATACATATATAATGTGCCCAAATATACCTTTAAGTACTCCAAAGCTAAAACCAAAGCTAATGCCTACTTTTCTATAATGGCTGTAATAACATAGTGGTGTGTGTCAGTGACTGTCATATCCTGTAGAACAGTTCCTAAGGCACAGTCACTCGCATCAATATGAGTAATGAATGTTAGATCAAAGCTCGCTATGGAATGGGAGCCAAGGTGAGCAACCGTTGAGATGCTGGAATTCCGGTTCACAAACATTCGACCAGATAAACTTCACCCTCCTGCTAGTTAGCTCAGTAAGAGGGATTATTGTCTTAGAAAAATTGGGACGAAATCTAAGATAGTATTCCCTTACACCTAAATCACACTGCATTATTTTCCTAACCCTGGGACCTGGAAGCTGAGAAACAGCTTTTAGCTTCTGCAGTGCTTCCTTGCCTTGTCCAGTAACAAATACAAGATATTGTATTTTAACCTGACCGAACTTTGACTGGCTGACAGTTAAATTGTGCATGGCAAGTTTCTGAAAGTTAAACTTGCCGTGTAATCATCCAGATTGTTTGAATAAGCACCAACTACCCTCCCCCCCACACCCCTCCGAGTGCTCTGTCCACTTGTGCATTATTCGTTGGAATGAAGAATGCGCAATACTTATCTGCAAAGGGATGAAAAGGCAGCAGAAGAACAATAGTAGGCGATGCCTCTCATGCTGGAGGTGTGCGAGGAACCTGACAGTATCCACGAAGCAGATCCAGACGACTCACGTAGGTGACTCCTGAGACGAGGTTCATAATAATATCTACCCTTGGTAGTGAGTAGCTATCATCAGGCTTACGAACAAGTATTTGTAACTGTAATTGAACTTTTAAATTAGAAAATAATTGCAAAAAGACTATAATGAAGCTTAAAGATGCTAAAATTGCACCATAAAACTGGGCTCCATCTTTTTTTTCGTTCATGTCCACCTCAGCTGGAAGTCACAGAAATAACCCACTGATGAATTAGAATAACTTCCATGAATAGTAGATGATTCTCTGCCAAAGATGATGCTGCTTTTGAAGAAACTATCATGAGAAATGATGGTTTCTTGAGCCACTTAAGCGCCGACTGAGAGAATATTTAACATAACAGGATTTTTTAAACTCTCAGTAAGGCGCAGCTATGACTGGAAACCTTCCGTGAACTTCACCAGACTAAATGCGACCCAGAAATTTATGAGCGCTTTCCATGCTTGAATCTTAATGATCTACGATGTATGAAAATGGGCATAACTCATGTAAGTTGTGCATCATTAAAGTCAAAATTATTTTCATTATATCACAAGTTGGAAAATAACTCTTTTGCAAATTTCTACAACAATTTATTCCAACAATTCTCCTTAATTTGTCCAGCTTTAATAAGGTGCACTTTATTTATTTAAACTGTAATAAATACAAAAATAAAGTCAAAGATAAAACTATCAACTAATTATATTTGCAATTTGTTATTCTTCTGATCAAGTAACTGACGCTGAAAATCAAGAAAAGTAATTGAAATAGTGATTGTAATTAGCTTTCAATGACGCCATTACTGGCGGCCTGATGATGGTCGTGGTCTCCTGCTGCTTCCCGTAAGTCAATAACATAACACCAAGTCTCTTCCTGAAGAATTTTTTCTTTAAGTGGAATTAATTGATGATGTTTCTTGAATATTCAGGCGACGTGGATTTTTAAGGTGCCATTGATACTGCTGGCACCAATGTTAGTGACACCATGATAGCAGTGTTGGCACCAGTGTTAGTGACGCCGTGATAGTAGTGCTGGCACCAGTGTTAGTGGCACCGTGATAGTAGTGTTGGCACCAGTGTTAGTGGCACCGTGATGGTAGTGCTGGCACCAGTGTTAGTGACACCGTGATAGTAGTGCTAGCACCAGTTTGTGACACCATGATAGTGCTGGCACCAGTGTTAGTGACACCATGATAGTGCTGGCATCAGTGTTAATGACAACATGATAGTGGTGCTGGCACCAGTGTTGGTGACACCATGATAGCGGTGCTGGCATCAGTGTTAGTGACACCATGATAGTAGTGCTAGCACCAGTTTGTGACACCGTGATAGTAGTGCTAGCACTAGTGTTAGTGACACCGTGATAGTAGTGCTAGCACTAGTGTTAGTGACACCGTGATAGTAGTGCTGGCACTAGTGTTAGTGACACCATGATAGAAGTGTTAGCACCAGTGTTAATGACAACATGATAGCAGTTCTGGCACCAGTGTTAGTGACACCATGATAGCAGTGCTGGCATCAGTGTTAATGACAACATGATAGCAGTGCTGGCATCAGTGTTAATGACAACATAATAGTAGTGTTGGCACCAGTGTTAATGACAACATGATAGCAGTGTTGGCACCAGTGTTAATGACAACATGATAGCAGTGCTGGCATCAGTGTTAGTGACAACATGATAGCAGTTCTGGCAACAGTGTTAGTGACAACATGATAGCAGTGTTGGCACCAGTGTTAATGACAACATGATTGCAGTGTTGGCACCAGTGTTAATGACAACATGATAGCAGTGCTGGCATCAGTGTTAATGACTACATGATAGCGGTGCTGGCACCAGTGTTAGTGACACCATGATAGCAGTGTTGGCACCAGTGTTAATGACAACATGATTGCAGTGTTGGCACCAGTGTTAATGACAACATGATAGCAGTGCTGGTATCAGTGTTAATGACTACATGATAGCGGTGCTGGCACCAGTGTTAGTGACACCATGATAGCAGTGCTGGCATCAGTGTTAGTGACACTATTACAACACTACTGGAGTCCCAAAGGTCTGTTATCCTGGGTGTAAAGGGAGCAAAATAAACACAGCAGAAAACTTTTGACTTATAATATCCTTCACCAATTTAGAACAGAAGTATGTACACTATATACACTATGTACAGTGATAGGTATTAGTGCACTCCACGGTAAGCAAGGCAGAATAGAAGCCACTAGAGAGCAGGCCGTGCTTCAACCAGCTCTAGAATGGGAATGACAAGGGCAGACAGGAGAGTGGTACCCACATAACCTCTGCGATTGCCAAAACCATCTTCTCATTGGCTGGAACCTGCGTACTGGTTGAACGACGGGGCCCCATCGTCAACCCTCAGTCACCTGGTTCGCTGGTTGGGGGAGATAGCCTGTAAATGAGGGTGTGTACATGTGCCGAATAAAGGTTACGTACTCTTTGCATGCCACAGATACCATGATACATGATAGCAGTGCTGGCATCAGTGTTAGTAACACCATGATAGCAGTGCTGGCATCAGTGTTAGTAACACAATGATAGCAGTGCTGGCATCAATGTTAGTGACACCATGATAGCAGTGCTGGCATCAGTGTTAGTAACACCATGATAGCAGTGGTGGCATCGGTGTTAGTAACACCATGATAGCAGTGCTGGCATCAGTGTTAGTAATACCATGATAGCAGTGCTGGCATCAGTGTTAGTAACACCATGATAGCAGTGCTGGCATCAGTGTTAGTGACACCATGATAGCAGTGCTGACATCAGTGTCAGTAATACCATGATAGCAGTGCTGGCATCAGTGTTGAGGACACCATGATAGCAGTCCTGGCATCAGTGTTAGTGACACCATGATAGCAGTGCTGGCATCAGTGTTAGTAACACCATGATAGCAGTGCTGGCATCAGTGTTGGGGACACCATGATAGCAGTGCCGGCATCAGTGTTGGGGACACCATGATAGCAGTACTGGCATCAGTGTTGGGGACACCCTGATAGCAGTGCTGGCATCAGTGTTGGGGACACCATGATAGCAGTGCTGGCATCAGTGTCAGTAATACCATGATAGCAGTGCTGGCATCAGTGTTGGGAAAACCATGATAGCAGTGCTGGCATCAGTGTTAGTGACACCATGATAGCAGTGCTGGCATCAGTGTTGGGGACACCATGATAGCAGTGCTGGCATCAGTGTTGGGGACACTATGGTAGCAGTGCTGGCATCAGTGTTGGGGACACCATGATAGCAGTGCTGGCATCAGTGTTGGGGACACCATGACAGCAGTGCTGGCATCAGTGTTGGGGACACCATGATAGCAGTGCTGGCATCAGTGTTGGGGACACCCTGATAGCAGTGCTGGCATCAGTGTTGGGGACACCCTGATAGCAATGCTGGCATCAGTGTTGGGGAGACCATAATAGCAGTGCTGGAATCAGTGTTGGGGACACGATGATAGCAGTGCTGGCATCAGTGTTAGTAACACCATGATAGCAGTGCAGGCATCAGTGTTGGGGACACCATGATAGCAGTGCTGGCATCAGTGTTGGGGACACCCTGATAGCAGTGCTGGCATCAGTGTTGGGGACACCCTGATAGCAGTGCTGGCATCATTGTTGGGGACACCCTGATAGCAGTGCTGGCATCAGTGTTGGGGACACACTGATAGCAGTGCTGGCATCAATGTTAGTAACACCATGACAGCAGTGCTGGCATCAGTGTTGGGGACACCATGACAGCAGTGCTGGCATCAGTGTTGGGGACACTATGATAGCAGTGTTGGCATCAGTGTTGGGGACACTATGACAGCAGTGCTGGCATCAGTGTTGGGGACACCCTGATAGCAGTGCTGGTATCAGTGTTGGGGACACCCTCATAGCAGTGCTGGCATCAGTGTTGGAGACACCATGACAGCAGTGCTGGTATCAGTGTTGGGGACACCATGACAGCAGTGCTGGCATCAGTGTTGGGGACACCATGACAGCAGTGCTGGCATCAGTGTTTGGGACACCATGACAGCAGTGCTGGCATCAGTGTTGGGGACACCATGACAGCAGTGCTGGCATCAGTGTTGGGGACACCATGACAGCAGTGCTGGCATCAGTGTTAGGGACACCATGACAGCAGTGCTGGCATCAGTGTTGGGGACACCATGACAGCAGTGCTGGCATCAGTGTTGGGGACACCATGAGAGCAGTGCTGGCATCAGTGTTAGTGACACCATGATAGCAGTGCTGGCATCAGTGTTGGGGACACCATGATAGCAGTGCTGGCATCAGTGTTGGGGACACTATGGTAGCAGTGCAGGCATCAGTGTTGGGGACACCATAATAGCAGTGCTGGCATCAGTGTTGGGGACACCATGACAGCAGTGCTGGCATCAGTGTTGGGGACACCATGATAGCAGTGCTGGCATCAGTGTTGGGGACACCCTGATAGCAGTGCTGGCATCAGTGTTGGGGACACCCTGATAGCAATGCTGGCATCAGTGTTGGGGAGACCATAATAGCAGTGCTGGAATCAGTGTTGGGGACACGATGATAGCAGTGCTGGCATCAGTGTTAGTAACACCATGATAGCAGTGCAGGCATCAGTGTTGGGGACACCATGATAGCAGTGCTGGCATCAGTGTTGGGGACACCCTGATAGCAGTGCTGGCATCAGTGTTGGGGACACCCTGATAGCAGTGCTGGCATCATTGTTGGGGACACCCTGATAGCAGTGCTGGCATCAGTGTTGGGGACACACTGATAGCAGTGCTGGCATCAATGTTAGTAACACCATGACAGCAGTGCTGGCATCAGTGTTGGGGACACCATGACAGCAGTGCTGGCATCAGTGTTGGGGACACTATGATAGCAGTGTTGGCATCAGTGTTGGGGACACTATGACAGCAGTGCTGGCATCAGTGTTGGGGACACCCTGATAGCAGTGCTGGCATCAGTGTTAATGACAACATAATAGTAGTGTTGGCACCAGTGTTAATGACAACATGATAGCAGTGTTGGCACCAGTGTTAATGACAACATGATAGCAGTGCTGGCATCAGTGTTAGTGACAACATGATAGCAGTTCTGGCACCAGTGTTAGTGACAACATGATAGCAGTGTTGGCACCAGTGTTAATGACAACATGATTGCAGTGTTGGCACCAGTGTTAATGACAACATGATAGCAGTGCTGGCATCAGTGTTAATGACTACATGATAGCGGTGCTGGCACCAGTGTTAGTGACACCATGATAGCAGTGTTGGCACCAGTGTTAATGACAACATGATTGCAGTGTTGGCACCAGTGTTAATGACAACATGATAGCAGTGCTGGTATCAGTGTTAATGACTACATGATAGCGGTGCTGGCACCAGTGTTAGTGACACCATGATAGCAGTGCTGGCATCAGTGTTAGTGACACTATTACAACACTACTGGAGTCCCAAAGGTCTGTTATCCTGGGTGTAAAGGGAGCAAAATAAACACAGCAGAAAACTTTTGACTTATAATATCCTTCACCAATTTAGAACAGAAGTATGTACACTATATACACTATGTACAGTGATAGGTATTAGTGCACTCCACGGTAAGCAAGGCAGAATAGAAGCCACTAGAGAGCAGGCCGTGCTTCAACCAGCTCTAGAATGGGAATGACAAGGGCAGACAGGAGAGTGGTACCCACATAACCTCTGCGATTGCCAAAACCATCTTCTCATTGGCTGGAACCTGCGTACTGGTTGAACGACGGGGCCCCATCGTCAACCCTCAGTCACCTGGTTCGCTGGTTGGGGGAGATAGCCTGTAAATGAGGGTGTGTACATGTGCCGAATAAAGGTTACGTACTCTTTGCATGCCACAGACACCATGATACATGATAGCAGTGCTGGCATCAGTGTTAGTAACACCATGATAGCAGTGCTGGCATCAGTGTTAGTAACACAATGATAGCAGTGCTGGCATCAATGTTAGTGACACCATGATAGCAGTGCTGGCATCAGTGTTAGTAACACCATGATAGCAGTGGTGGCATCGGTGTTAGTAACACCATGATAGCAGTGCTGGCATCAGTGTTAGTAATACCATGATAGCAGTGCTGGCATCAGTGTTAGTAACACCATGATAGCAGTGCTGGCATCAGTGTTAGTGACACCATGATAGCAGTGCTGACATCAGTGTCAGTAATACCATGATAGCAGTGCTGGCATCAGTGTTGAGGACACCATGATAGCAGTCCTGGCATCAGTGTTAGTGACACCATGATAGCAGTGCTGGCATCAGTGTTAGTAACACCATGATAGCAGTGCTGGCATCAGTGTTGGGGACACCATGATAGCAGTGCCGGCATCAGTGTTGGGGACACCATGATAGCAGTACTGGCATCAGTGTTGGGGACACCCTGATAGCAGTGCTGGCATCAGTGTTGGGGACACCATGATAGCAGTGCTGGCATCAGTGTCAGTAATACCATGATAGCAGTGCTGGCATCAGTGTTGGGAAAACCATGATAGCAGTGCTGGCATCAGTGTTAGTGACACCATGATAGCAGTGCTGGCATCAGTGTTGGGGACACCATGATAGCAGTGCTGGCATCAGTGTTGGGGACACTATGGTAGCAGTGCTGGCATCAGTGTTGGGGACACCACGATAGCAGTGCTGGCATCAGTGTTGGGGACACCATGACAGCAGTGCTGGCATCAGTGTTGGGGACACCATGATAGCAGTGCTGGCATCAGTGTTGGGGACACCCTGATAGCAGTGCTGGCATCAGTGTTGGGGACACCCTGATAGCAATGCTGGCATCAGTGTTGGGGAGACCATAATAGCAGTGCTGGAATCAGTGTTGGGGACACGATGATAGCAGTGCTGGCATCAGTGTTAGTAACACCATGATAGCAGTGCAGGCATCAGTGTTGGGGACACCATGATAGCAGTGCTGGCATCAGTGTTGGGGACACCCTGATAGCAGTGCTGGCATCAGTGTTGGGGACACCCTGATAGCAGTGCTGGCATCATTGTTGGGGACACCCTGATAGCAGTGCTGGCATCAGTGTTGGGGACACACTGATAGCAGTGCTGGCATCAATGTTAGTAACACCATGACAGCAGTGCTGGCATCAGTGTTGGGGACACCATGACAGCAGTGCTGGCATCAGTGTTGGGGACACTATGATAGCAGTGTTGGCATCAGTGTTGGGGACACTATGACAGCAGTGCTGGCATCAGTGTTGGGGACACCCTGATAGCAGTGCTGGTATCAGTGTTGGGGACACCCTCATAGCAGTGCTGGCATCAGTGTTGGAGACACCATGACAGCAGTGCTGGTATCAGTGTTGGGGACACCATGACAGCAGTGCTGGCATCAGTGTTGGGGACACCATGACAGCAGTGCTGGCATCAGTGTTTGGGACACCATGACAGCAGTGCTGGCATCAGTGTTGGGGACACCATGACAGCAGTGCTGGCATCAGTGTTGGGGACACCATGACAGCAGTGCTGGCATCAGTGTTAGGGACACCATGACAGCAGTGCTGGCATCAGTGTTGGGGACACCATGACAGCAGTGCTGGCATCAGTGTTGGGGACACCATGAGAGCAGTGCTGGCATCAGTGTTAGTGACACCATGATAGCAGTGCTGGCATCAGTGTTGGGGACACCATGATAGCAGTGCTGGCATCAGTGTTGGGGACACTATGGTAGCAGTGCAGGCATCAGTGTTGGGGACACCATGATAGCAGTGCTGGCATCAGTGTTGGGGACACCATGACAGCAGTGCTGGCATCAGTGTTGGGGACACCATGATAGCAGTGCTGGCATCAGTGTTGGGGACACCCTGATAGCAGTGCTGGCATCAGTGTTGGGGACACCCTGATAGCAATGCTGGCATCAGTGTTGGGGAGACCATAATAGCAGTGCTGGAATCAGTGTTGGGGACACGATGATAGCAGTGCTGGCATCAGTGTTAGTAACACCATGATAGCAGTGCAGGCATCAGTGTTGGGGACACCATGATAGCAGTGCTGGCATCAGTGTTGGGGACACCCAGATAGCAGTGCTGGCATCAGTGTTGGGGACACCCTGATAGCAGTGCTGGCATCATTGTTGGGGACACCCTGATAGCAGTGCTGGCATCAGTGTTGGGGACACACTGATAGCAGTGCTGGCATCAATGTTAGTAACACCATGACAGCAGTGCTGGCATCAGTGTTGGGGACACCATGACAGCAGTGCTGGCATCAGTGTTGGGGACACTATGATAGCAGTGTTGGCATCAGTGTTGGGGACACTATGACAGCAGTGCTGGCATCAGTGTTGGGGACACCCTGATAGCAGTGCTGGTATCAGTGTTGGGGACACACTGATAGCAGTGCTGGCATCAGTGTTGGAGACACCATGACAGCAGTGCTGGTATCAGTGTTGGGGACACCATGACAGCAGTGCTGGCATCAGTGTTGGGGACACCATGACAGCAGTGCTGGCATCAGTGTTTGGGACACCATGACAGCAGTGCTGGCATCAGTGTTGGGGACACCATGACAGCAGTGCTGGCATCAGTGTTGGGGACACCATGACAGCAGTGCTGGCATCAGTGTTAGGGACACCATGACAGCAGTGCTGGCATCAGTGTTGGGGACACCATGACAGCAGTGCTGGCATCAGTGTTGGGGACACCATGAGAGCAGTGCTGGCATCAGTGTTGGGGACACCATGACAGCAGTGCTGGCATCAGTGTTAGGGACACCATGACAGCAGTGCTGGCATCAGTGTTGGGGACACCATGACAGCAGTGCTGGCATCAACCGTGTTGGCTGATGTTGATAAGCTTATTTCTTTCTAGGTACTCCACCACTCTTCTGATAATCTTCTCCATGATTTTTGCATACTATACATGTCAGTGACACTGGTCTGTAGTTTAGTGCTTGATGTCTGTCTCTTTTTTTAAAGATTGGGACCACATTTGCTGTCTTCCATGCCTCAGGCAATCTCCCTGTTTCGATAGATGAATTGAATATTGTTGTTAGGGGTACACATAGCGCCTTTGCTCCCTCTCTCAATACCCATGGGGAGATGTTATCTGGCCTCATTGCCTTTGAGGTATCTAGCTCACTCAGAAGCCTCTTCACTTCTTCCTCGGTTGTGTGCACTGTGTCCAGCACTTGGTGGTGTGCCCCACCTCTCCGTCTTTCTGGAGCCCCTACTGTCTCCTCTGTGAACACTTCTTTGAATCTCTTGTTGAGTTCCTCACACACTTCACGGTCATTTCTTGTTGTCTCTCCTCCTTCCTTCCTTAGCCTGATTACCTGGTCCTTGACTGTTGTTTTCCTCCTGATGTGGCTGTACAACAGTTTCGGGTCAGATTTGGCTTTCGCTGCTATGTCATTTTCATATTGTCTTTGGGCCTCCCTTCTTATCTGTGCATATTCGTTTCTGGCTCTACGACTGCTCTCCTTATTCTCCTGGGTCCTTTGCCTTCTATATTTCATCCATTCCCTAGCACACTTGGTTTTTGCCTCCCTGCACCTTTGGGTAAACCATGGGCTCATCCTGGCTTTTTCATTAATCCTGTTACCCTTGGGTACAAACCTCTCCTCAGCCTCCTTGCATTTTGTTGCTACATAATCCATCATCTCATTAACTTGCTTCCCTGCCAGTTCTCTGTCCCACTGAACCCCGTTCAGGAAGTTTCTCATTCCTGTGTAGTCCCCTTTCTTTTAGTTTGGCTTCATTCGTCCTGGCCTTCCTGCTTCTCCCTCCACTTGTAGCTCTACTGTGTATTCGAAGCTTAAAACCACATGGTCACTGGCCCCAAGGGGTCTTTAATTTGTGATGTCCTCGATATCTGCACTACTCAAGGTGAATACTAAGTCCAGCCTTGCTGGTTCATCCTCTCCTCTCTCTCTTGTAGTGTCCCTTACGGGTTGGTACATGGAGTTTTCCAGTACCACCTCCATCATCTTAGCCCTCCATGTATCTTGGCCCCCATACGGGTCCAAGTTCTCCAAATCGATCTCCTTGTGGTTAAAGTCACCCATGATCAGGAGTTTTGCCCTGCATGCATGAGCTCTTCTGGCCACTGTAGCCAGTGTGTCAACCATCGCTCTATTGCTCTAGTCGTACTCTTGCCTTGGCCTCCTGCTGTCTCCTCTCTTCAGCTCATCAAAATTCCAGCGATTTTTGATCAGCAATGCCACTCCTCCACCCCCCTGTTCCCTCTGTCTTTCCTCAGGATTTGGTATCCCGTTGGAAAGATAGCATCTGTTATCATACCTGTAAGCTTGGTTTCTGTGAGAGCTATGATGTCCGGTGATGCCTCTTTGACTCTTTCATGCAACTCCTCCCACATATTTGTTATTCCATCAGCGTTTGTGTACCATACCTTCAGTTTCCTTTCCAACACTGTGGTTTGGGGGGCCTGTGAGGGTGGGAGAACTGGTAGCATACTGTGGGATTCTATAGCTCGGTGTTGGGTGGAGACTGTGGGTATGGATTGTAGTGTGTGTTGGGATGGTGTGATAGGTTGTATGGTTCTGTGTGTGTGTGTGTGTGTGTGTGTGTGTGTGTGTGTGTGTGTGTGTGTGTGTGTGTGTGTGTGTGTGTGTGTGTGTGTGTGTGTGTGTGTGTGTGTGTGTGTGTATGTGTTATTGGCAGCAAGTCAGTAGTGCTGGCACAAGTGTGTGTGTGTGTTAGTGGCAGCATGACAGTAGTGCTGGCACCAGTGTCAGTGGTATCATAACAGTGTTGGTGGCACACTTCCGGGCTGCTCTGGGAGGCACTTGAAATTCATTACTTAATATATATACAGCAGTGTTGTGTACACGCTGCTGGAGGCTGCTGATGTTGCTACTGCTGGTCCTGTGTAACAGCAGCTGTGCATGTTACATGTGCACAAAACACTGTTAACAGTCTTCATGATTGATTTTAATTGAGTAAGAATGAGATAACAAGAGAATGTTTCAATTCTCATTTTACCCATTCACTGCTGTGTGTGTGTGTGTGTGTGTATGTGTGTGTGTGTGTGTGTGTGTGTGTGTGTGTGTGTGTGTGTGTGTGTGTGTGTGTGTGTGTGTGTGTGTGTGTGTGTGTGTGTGTGTGTGTGTAAGGGTGTGTGTGTGTGTGTGTGTGTGTGTGTGTGTGTGTGTGTGTGTGTATGTGTGTGTGTATGTGTGTGTGTGTGTGTGTGTGTGTGTGTGTGTGTGTGTGTGTGTACTCACCTAATTGTACTCACCTAATTGTGGTTGCAGGGGTCGAGACTCAGCTCCTGTCCCCGCCTCTTCACTGATTGCTACTAGGTCCTCTCTCTCTCTGCTTCCTGAGCTTTATCATACCTCTTCTTAAAACTATGTATGGTTCCTGCCTCCACTACTTCACTTGCTAGGCTATTCCACTTCCTGACGACTCTATGACTGAAGAAATACTTCCTAACGTCCCTGTGACTCGTCTGAGTCTTCAGCTTCCAGTTGTGACCCCTTGTCCCTGTGTCCCCTCTCTGGAACATCCTATCTCTGTCCACCTTGTCTATTCCCCGCAGTATCTTGTATGTCATTATCATGTCTCCCCTGACCCTTCTGTCCTCCAGTGTCGTCAGTCCGATTTCCCTCAACCTTTCCTCGTACGACATTTCCCTGAGCTCTGGAACTAGCCTTGTTGCAAACCTTTGTACTTTCTCTAATTTCTTGACGTGCTTGACCAGGTGTGGGTTCCAGACTGGTGCTGCATACTCCAGTATGGGCCTAACATACACAGTGTACAGTGTCTTGAACGATTCCTTATTAAGGTATCGGAACGCTATTCTCAGGTTTGCCAGGCGCCCATATGCTGCAGCAGTTATTTGGTTGATGTGTGCCTCCGGTGACGTGCTCGGTGTTATGGTCACCCCGAGGTCTTTCTCCCTGAATGAGGTCTGTAGTCTTTGTCCACCTAGCCTATACTCTGTCTGCGGTCTACTTTGCCCCTCCCCAATCTTCATGACTTTGCATTTGGCAGGATTGAATTCGAGAAGCCAGTTTCTGGACCACATGTCCAGCCTGTCCAGGTCTCTTTGCAGTCCTGCCTCATCCTCATCCGATTTAATTCTTCTCATCAACTTCACATCATCTGCGAATAGGGACACTTCAGAGTCTATTCCTTACATCATGTCGTTCGCATATATCAAAAATAGCACTGGCCCTAGAACTGACCCCTCTGGGATCCCGCTCGTCGCAGGCGCCCACTGTGATACCTCTTCACGTACCATGACTCGTTGCTGCCTCCCTGTCAGGTATTCCCTGACCCATTGCAGTGCCCTCCCTGTTACAAGCGACTGATCCTCCAGCTTCTGCACTAATCTCTTGTGGGGAACTGTGTCAAAGGCCTTCCTGCAGTCTAGGAAAACGCAGTTAACCCACCCCTCTCTCTCGTGTCTTACTTCTGTTACCTTGTCATAAAACTCCAGGAGGTTTGTGATACAAGATTTGCCTTCCATGAACCCATGCTGGTTTTCATTTATAATCTTGTTCCGTTCCAGGTGTTTGACCACTCTCCTCCTGATAATCTTCTCCATGACTTTGCACACAATACATGTCAGAGACACAGGTCTGTAGTTTAGCGCCTCGTTTCTGTTTCCTTCCTTAAATATGGGGACTACATTTGCTGTCTTCCATTTCTCAGGTAGCTGCCCAGTTTCAAGGGATGTGTTGAAGATTGTGGTTAGAGGCACGCACAGCATCTCTGCTCCTTCTCTAAGGACCCATGGGGAGATGTCCGGTCTCATCGCCTTTGAGGTATCAAGGTCACTTAGCAGCTTCTTCACCTCCTCCTCGGTTGTTCGTATGTCATCCAACACTTGTTGGTATATTCCCTCTTGATGTTCCCTTCTGTGCTGTCTTCCCACAGCCCTTCCTGTCTCTACTGTAAAAACTTCCTTTAATCTCCTGTTTAGCTCCTCACATACCTCCTCGTCATTTCTTGTGAGTTCTCCCCCTTCTGTTCTTAATCTGATCACCTGGTCTTTGACTGTTGTCTTTCTCCTGATGTGGCTATACAACAGTTTCGGGTCAGTCTTGATTTTCGATGCTATGTCATTTACATACTGTCGCTGGGCCTCCCTCCTTTCCTGTGCGTACTCGTTCCAGGCTCTGCGACTAATCTCCCTATTTTCGTGTGTTCCCTGCCTTCTGTACTTTTTCCATTCTCTATTGCACTTTGTTTTTGCCTCCTTACACCGTCGGGTAAACCAGGGGCTCGTTCTGGTCTTCCCTTTGTTTCTGTTGCCCTTGGGAATAAACCTTTCCACTGCCTCCTCGCATTTTGTTGTTACATATTCCATCATTTCATTTACTGGCTTTCCTGCCAGTTCTCTGTCCCACGGGACCTCCTGCAGGAAGTTCCTCAACCCTGTGTAGTCCACTCCTTCATAATCAGGCTTTTCCCATTCAACTCCTGTTACTCTCTCCACTTGTAGCTCTACTATATATTCAAAGCACAGAACCACGTGGTCGCTAGCTCCTAGGGGACTCTCATACGTGATGTCCTCAATGTCTGAACTGTCCAGGGTGAACACAAGGTTCAATCTTGCTGGTTCATCCTCCCCTCTCACTCTGGTAGTGTCCTTAACATGTTGGTGCATGAGGTTTTCCAGCACCACGTCCATCATCTTGGGTCTCCATGTTTCGGGACCCCCATGTGGCTCCAGGTTTTCCCAGTCAATCTCCCTGTGGTTGAAATTCCCCATAACCAGCAACTTTGCTCTGCTGGAGTGAGCTCTTCTTGCCACCTCAGCAAGTGTGTCCACCATTGCTCTGTTGCTTTCTTCATATTCCTCTCTTGGCCTCCTGCAGTTCTGTGGTGAATTATACACCACTTTCAATGACCACCTTGTGTTCCCCAGACTGAAGTGTACCTACTATGTAGTCTCTTTCTCCCATCTCATCTATGCCTTCCATTTTCTCGAATATCCATCTGTTTTTTACGAGCAGAGCAACCCCACCTCCCCCTCTGCCCCTTCTATCTTTCCTCATGATCTGGTATCCTGGTGGGAAGATTGCATCTGTTATTGTCTCCATGAGTTTTGTTTCTGTAACTGCTATGATGTCTGGGGACTTCTCATTGATTCTTTCTTGCCATTCCTCATGATTATTCGTTAATCCATCTGCATTTGTGTACCAAACCTTCAACTTCTGTTCTAATATTGTAACTGTGGTGCGAGGGGTGGGAACAGAGGGATCGGTGTGTGATGGTTGGTTTGGATTGTTCAGTTGCCTTGGGGGTGTCGTGGCTGGGGTCCTTCTGCAGGTGTTTCTGGGGGGTGTGCTTGTCCTTCCACTTGTTCCTGGGTTATTCTGCTCTCCTTTTTCATTTCCTCCCATTTCTCCTTTCGTTTTTGAACTCTCTCTTTCATCGTCTTCCTTTCCTCCTGTGTTCTGTCTCGATCGAGGTACACACTCATGAACTCCTGTCTGCCTCTCAGCTGTGCTTTTTTCTGCAGGATCATGGTTAGGGTTGATTCTGCCTTGAAAATTACTTTGAGAGGCCGATTCCTTTTCTTTGTGAACCACCCGATTCTCCGAAAATTTGCCACCTGGGTCATGTCCCCTTCGCCTATCAACTTCACGATACCTTCAATCACTTTTTTTCCTCCTGCTTTCTTTCGTCATAAGTTTCCCCTTTAGCTTCGTCTAGCCCATAGACAAACACTGATCTCTCCCTTTCCACCTCCCACTGTGACTCCCATTGCATCCTCTGATGTGTTTTAGTTCCTTCCTGTGGAGTGTTCCTTCCTTCAGTCCCTTCCCTAGCTATGGCCCCTATGCTTCTTGGTTTCTCCTTCCTGCTCACCTGTTCCTGGACCCCACAGGTGTCTGGTAAGGTCCCTGCACATGTCCTAGTTCCTTCAATGTCTTCCTACCTCACATTTTGTCCTAGTGTGCTCCCTGTCTTTGTTTTGGCTGCATGTGGGTTTGACAGGACCTCTGCATACAGTTTAGTTTCCATGCTCCCTTCAGACCCTTTGTCTGTGTCTGATGTAGCCATTGCCGATGCTACTTCTGTAATATCTTTGTCTCTATGCTGTTTCAGATGTCTCAGCTCCTCTTCTAATCTCTTTATCTTGTTTTCTGCTGTTGTGGCATGTTGCTTCCACCTTCTGCATTCTGCTTCTGACCTCTCTTCCATCTTCCTTGCCAGATCTTCTAGTCTCCTTTCCCAGTCTTCCTCCCTTTTTTTGAGCTCTGCTTCCCAGTCCTCTCCCCCAGATTCGTCCTTCGAGCCCCTTGTTCTCATCCTAGTTCTAGGTTCCCCCGTTGCTCCACAGAAGGAAGGGGGAGGGGTGGTTAGGGGGAGGGGAATAGATGGTTGGGGAGAGGGGATGGATGGTTATGTGAAGGGGGAGGATGGTTATTGGAGGGGGAGAGGTAGTTGGGGGAGGGGGTTAGATGGTTTGGGGGGTTAGATGGTTTGGGGGAGGGGTAGATGGCTAGGGTGAGGTGGTTAGGGAAGGGCGAGAGGTGTTTATGTCAGGTGGGAGTACGTTATTGAGAGAGAGAGGGGATGGATGGTTATAGGGGAGGGGGAGGGTGGTTATTGGAGGGGGGAGGTAGTTGAGGGAGGGAGTTAGATGGTATGGGGGAGGGGTTAGATGGTTTGGGGGAGGGGTAGGTGGCTAAGGTGAGGTGGTTAGGGGAGGGAGGTACGTGTTTGTGTCAAGTGTATATGTGCTTGTGTATGTGTGCTTGTGTATGTGTGTGTGCATGTGTGGGAGAGGGGTGGGATAAAAGGGGGGGTAGAGGGGAGAAGGATGAGTGGCCCTTAGAAGTAGGGGGAGGTGTGTGTATGGGATTAGCAGGGGAGGGAGGGGAAAAGAAGGTCAAGGGTAAAGTGACCGTGACGGTATATGTGTGTGTGTACGTGCGTGTGTACTCACCTAGTGTGTGCGTGTGTGTGTGTGTGTGTGTGTGTGTGTGTGTGTGTGTGTGTGTGTGTGTGTGTGTGTGTGTGTGTGTGTGTGTGTGTGTGTGTGTGTGTGTGTGTGTGTGTGTGTGTATGTGTGTGTGTGTGTTTATGTGTGTGTGTGTGTGTTTATGTGTGTGTGTGTGTGTGTTTATGTGTGTGTGTGTGTGTGTGTGTGTATGTGTGTACTCACCTAATTGTGGTTGCAGGGGTCGAGACTCAGCTCCTGGCCCCGCCTCTTCACTGAGTGCTACAAAATAAAAAAGGCATAATACTGTGACTGGAACGATACACAAATAACCTACACATAGAAGAGAGGAGCTTACGACGACGTTTCGGTCCGACTTGGATCATTTACAAAAACACACTGAACGCTAGTAGGTCCTCTCTCTCCCTCCTCCATGAGCTTTATCATACCTCATCTTAAAGCTATGTATGGTTCCTACCTCAACTACCTCACTTGCCAGACTATTACACTTCCTGACTACTCTATGACTAAAGAAATACTTCCTAATATCCCTTTGACTCATCTGGGTCTTCAACGTCCAACTGTGACCCCTTGTTTCTGTGTCCCATCTCTGGAACATCCTGTCTCTGTCCACCTTGTCTATTCCACGCAGTATTTTCTATGTCGTTATCATGTCTTCCCTAACCCCCCTTCCTCCAGTGTCGTCAGTCCGACTTCCCTCAGCCTTTCTTCGTAGGACATTCCCCTGAGCTCCTGAACTAGCCTTGTTGCAAACCTTTGTACTTTCTCTAATTTCTTGACTTGCTTGAGCAGGCGTGGGTTTCAAACTGGTGCTGCATACTCCAGTATGGGCCTAACATACACAGTGTACAGTGTCTTGAACGATTCCTCACTAAGGTATCTGAATGCTATTTTCAGGTTTGCCAGGCGCCCAAATGCTGCAGCAGTTATCTGGTTGATGAGTGCCTTCGGAGACGTGTTCGGTGTTATGGTCACCCCAAGATCTTTCTCCTTGAGTGAGGTTTACAGTCTTTGTCCATCTATCTGCGGTCTTCTTTGTCCTTCCCCAATCTTCATGACTTTGCATTTGGTAGGGTTGAATTCGAGAAGCCAGTTGCTGGACCACGAGTCCAGCCTGTCCATGTCTCTTTGTAGTCCTGCCTGATCTTCAACTGATTTAATTCTCCTCATTAACTTCACATCATCTGCAAACAGGGACACTGCAGAGTCCATCCCTTCCATCAGTCCTAGGACTGACCCCTGTGGGACCCCGCTCGTCACGGGCGCACACTGTGATACCTCATCACGTACCATGACTCGTTGTTGCCTCCCTATCAGGTATTCTCTGATCCATTGCAGTGCCCTTCCTCTTATACGCACATGATCTTCCAGCTTCTGCACTAATCCAGTGCATTTTCCTGCACTAGTCCAGGAAAATGCAATCAACCCACCCCTCTCTCTCGTATCTTACTTCTGTTACTTTGTCATAAAACTTCAGAAGGTTTGTGACACAAGATTTGCCTTCTATGAATCCGGGCTGGTTGCCGCTTATTATCTTGTTCCGTTGCAGGTGCTCCACCACTCTCCTGATAATCTTGCATACTATACACGTCACTGACACTGGTCTGTAGTTTAGTGCCTCCCTTCTGTCTCCTTTCTTAAAAATGGGAACTACATTTGCCATCTTCCATACCTCAGGTAGTTGCCCAGTTTCAAGGGATGTGTTGAAGATTGTGGTTAGTGGGACACGCAGCATCTCTGCTCTTTCTCTAAGGAGATGTTGTCCGGTCCCATCGCCTTTGAGGTGTCAAGATCACTTAGCAGCTTCTGCACCTCCTCCTCAGTTGTGTGTATGTCATCCAACACTTGTTGGTACAATCCCTGTTGGTTTTCCCCTCTGTGCTGTCTGCCCAGAGCTTTTCCTATCTCTTCTGTGAATACTTCCTTTAATCTCGTGTTGAGCTCCTTGCATACCTCTTGATCGTTTCTTGTGAGTTCCCTACCTTCTTTCCTCAGCCTGATCACCTGGTCTATGACTGTTGTCTTCTTCCTAATGTGGCTATACAGCAGTTTCAGGTCAGACTTGACTTTCGATGCTATGTTGTTTTCTTACTGTCGTTGGGTCTCCTTCCTAATCTGTGCACACTAGTTTCTGGCTCTTCGACTAATATCCTTATTTTGCTGGGTTCTTTGCCTTCTGTACTTTTCCATTCTCTGTCGTACTTGGTTTTTGCCTCCCTACACCTTCAGGTAAACCAGGGGCACGATCTGGTCTTCCTATTATTTCTGTTGCCCTTGGGAGTAAACCTTTCCTCTGCCTACTTGCATTTTGTTCTTACGTATTTCATCATTTCATTTGCTGTCTTTCCTGCTCATTCTCTGTTCCACTGAACCTCCTGCAGGAAGTTTCTCATACCTATGTAGTCTCACCTAGTATAGTTTGGTATTTCCCATTCAACTCCTGTTACCCTCTCCACTTGTAACTTTACTGTGTATTCAAAACACAGAACCATGTGGCCACTAGCTCAAAGGGGCCTCTCATTTGTGATGTCCTCAATGTCTGAACTGCTCAGGGTGAGCACAAGGTCCAGTCTTGCAGGTGCATCCTCCCCTCTCTCTCTGGTAGTGTCCTTAACATGTTGATGCATGAGGTTTTCCAGTACCACATCCATCATATTGGCTCTCCATGTTTCGGGACCCCTGTGTGGCTCAAGGTTTTCCCAGTCGATCTCACTGTGGTTGAAATCACCCGTAACCAGTAACTTTGCTCTGTTCGAGTGAGCTCTTCTTGCCATCTAGGCCAGTGTGTCCACCATTGCTCTGTTCCTCTCTTCATATTCCTCTCTTGGCCTCCTGCAGTTCTGTGGTGGATTATATGTCACTGCAATGAATACCTTATATTCCCCAGACTGAAGCGTACCCACTATGTAGTTCCTTCCTCCAATCTCGTCCATGCCTTCCATTTCCTCAAATCTTCATCGGCTTTTTACGAGCAGTGTAACACCTCCTCCCCCTCTGCTCCTTCTATCTTTCCTCAGGATCTGATATCCTGGTGGGAAAACTGCATCGGTCACTGTCTCAGTGAGTTTTGTTTCTGTGACTGCTATGATGTCTGGGGACTTTTCATTGTCTCTTTCATGCCACTTCTCGTATTTATTCGTTATTCCATCCGCGTTCAAGTACCAAACCTTCAACTTCTTTTCTAAAACTGTGATCCTGGGAGAAGATTTGGGTTGGGGGATTGGGAGCCCTGGTGGGGGCCTATGGAGGGTTGCAGTGGGGGTGGGGCAGAGTTCCCATAGGGGGTTGCTGTAGGGGTGGGTTTTGTGGTGTGGAGGTGGGGACAGAGGTATCAGTGTGTGAGTGTCATTTAGACTGTTCCTTTGCCTTGGGGCTGTTGTGGTTGGAGTCCTTCTGCCTCTGGGTTCTGCTCATCTTTGTCATTTCCTCTTGCTCCTTTCATTTTCCTACTCTCTCTTTCAGTATCATCCTTTCCTTTCTTGTGTTCTGTCTCGATCGAGGTACACACTCTGGTACTCTTGTTTCTCTCAGTCGTTCTTTCTCCTGCATTATCATGGTTCGAGTTGATTCTGCCTTGAAAATTGCTTTGAGAGGCCGTTTCCGTCCCCTTGCAAACCACCCAATTCTCCGAAAATTTGCCACTTGGGTCATTTCGCCATCGCTTATCACTTTCATAATACCTTCAATCACTTTTTTCTCCTGTTTTCGTTCATCGTAGGTTTCCCCTTCAAGTTCCTGGAGCTCGTAGACAAAAACTGGTCTCGCCCTTTCGTCCTCCCACTGTGTCTCCCATTGCGTCGTCTGAGGTGTTTAGGTTCTTTCCATTGGAGCGTTCCTTCCTTCAATCCCATCCCTGGCTATCGTGTCTCTTCTTTTCCTCATATAGGCCAATATAGGTTTCTATATGTCTTTCATCATAGTTCATTGTGCTCAACTCTGGCAGCCATCATGTAGTTCTTTCTTGAAAATTTTCGGACTTATCCGAGAGTTTATTTTCAGGTGTGTGTCCCACGCAACTGTTGTATATTCCAAATTTGGCCTAATAAAACTTATCAAAATTGTTGTACATGACGGTAGGATTGTTGGTGTCTTTTTTCTCTCATAACCATGTAAGATTTCAGGTACATCTTGCTACTTTTACTTACACTTAGGTCACACTACACATGTATGTATAAGCCTACACCCACACACACACACACACACACACACACACACACACACACACACACACACACACACACACACACACACACACACACACACACACACACACACACACACACCTTCGGGTTTTCTTCTATTTTCTTACTAGTTCTTGTTCTTGTTTATTTCTTCTTATCTCCATGGGAGAAGTGGGACAGAATTCTTCCCCCGTAAGTCATGTGTCGTAAGAAGCGACTAACATGCCGGAAACAAGGGTCTAGTAAATTCTGTATATGTTATTAAACTTAAAAAGAGAAACTTTTGTTTTTCTTTTTGGGTCACGCTGCCTCGGTAGGATACGGCCGTTTGTTGAAACAAGACGAAGACTTATCAACAACTTTCTTAGCATATCGACATCCATTTATCTGAAATTTATTTAATAGTTTCCCAGTGTAGCTTTCGAGTTTCTCACAACATTTAGATGATCTTCAGGCGACATCATTGCTAACAATATCTCCTAGATCAGTCTCTAACATTTTCATTATTTTGTCATAGTCTTTATTCTTCCAGTGGCCTGATTTTACTTTGTCCCAATACCATTACCTTTATTAAATTCCCTCATCCATTTTTCAGTGTGATCAATATGTACAGATCGTCTTATTAAGATTTACAGTTGCTTTTATTAATCATATATCAAACTTTTTATTCATTTACAAACAAATTCATATAAGTTTTTATTCCTTCTGGTAAATCCTTTGTAAATTATAAACATTACTGGAGACAGTACACAGGTGCCTCACTTGTGGCATCTGGAGCCAGTACACAGGTGCCTCACTTGTGGCATCTGGAGCCAGTACACAGGTGCCTCACTTGTGGCATCTGGAGCCAGTACTCAGGTGCCTCACTTGTGGCATCTGGAGCCAGTACACAGGTGCCTCACTTGTGGCATCTGGAGCCAGTACACAAGTGCCTCACTTGTGGCATCTGGAGCCAGTACTCAGGTGCCTCACTTGTGGCATCTGGAGCCAGTACTCAGGTGCCTCACTTGTGGTATCTGGAGCCAGTACACAGGTGCCTCACTTGTGGCATCTGGAGCCAGGACACAGGTGCCTCACTTGTGGCATCTGGAGCCAGTACACAGGTGCCTCACTTGTGGCATCTGGAGCCAGTACACAGGTGCCTCACTTGTGGCATCTGGAGCCAGTACACAGGTGCCTCACTTGTGGCATCTGGAGCCAGTACACAGGTGCCTCACTTGTGGCATCTGGAGCCAGTACACAGGTGCCTCACTTATGGCATCTGGAGCCAGTACTTAGGTACCTCACTTGTGGCATCTGGAGCCAGTACACAGGTGCCTCACTTGTGACATCTGGAGCCAGTACTCAGGTGCCTCACCTGTGGCATCTGGAGCCAGTACACAGGTGCCTCACTTGTGGCATCTGGAGCCAGTACTCAGGTGCCTCACTTGTGGCATCTGGAGCCAGTACACAGGTGCCTCACTTATGCCATCTGGAGCCAGTACACGGCGCCTCACTTGTGGCATCTTGAGCCAGTACACAGGTGCCTCACTTGTGGCATCTTGAGCCAGTACACAGGTGCCTTACTTGTGGCATCTGGAGCCAGAACACAGGTGCCTCACTTGTGCCATCTGGAGCCAGTACTCAGGTGCCTCACTTGTGGCATCTTGAGCCAGTACACAGGTGCCTTACTTGCGGCATCTGGAGCCAGAACACAGGTGCCTCACTTGTGCCATCTGGAGCCAGTACTCAGGCGCCTCACTTGTGGCATCTTGAGCCAGTACACAGGTGCCTTACTTGTGGCATCTGGAGCCAGAACACAGGTGCCTCACTTGTGGCATCTGGAGCCAGTACACAGGTGCCTCACTTGTGGCATCTGGAGCCAGTACACGGTGCCTCACTTGTGGCATCTTGAGCCAGTACATGGTGCCTCACTTGTGGCATCTGGAGCCAGTACACAGGTGCCTCACTTGTGGCATCTTGAGCCAGTACACGGTGCCTCACTTGTGGCATCTGGAGCCAGTACACAGGTGCCTCACTTGTGGCATCTTGAGCCAGTACACAGGTGCCTCAATTGTGGCATCTGGAGCCAGTACACAGGTGCCTCACTTGTGGCATCTTGAGCCAGTACACAGGTGCCTCACTTGTGGCATCTGGAGCCAGTACACAGGTGCCTCACTTGTGGCATCTTGTGCCAGTACACAGGTGCCTCAATTGTGGCATCTGGAGCCAGTACACAGGTGCCTCACTTGTGGCATCTTGAGCCAGTACACAGGTGCCTCACTTGTGGCATCCTCCTGTACACACGTTTTTCCTCTTATTATTCTTTGCATTTTCCTGTCCAGAACAAAAAGTCTTTCATTATTTTTACTAATTTACCTTCAGTTCCTCCTATATTTTTTTATCAGTTTCAACAATAATCTTTTATGGGGGAAAATCTGTCAAAAATTTCCGTAAAGTCTAGGTAAATATAATCTGTCCATCAATTTCCTTCTTAAATAATTTCCCTGTCTTAATAACTTAACAAATTTGATATACATGAATTTGTAGACTGAAAACCAAATTGTTTAACATTTAGTGTGCTATGATTTTCTAAGTATTAACTCCACTTTTCTCTAATTTACTTCCAGCACAACATGATCACTCCTTCCCAGCTCATTTAAATACATTAAGTTGAAGATGTCCTCCGCTGCCTCTCACTCTTGTTGCTTCATTTATATGATGATTCGTATATAATATCCTGATATTATATTAAGGAATTACACTGATTGTTTATCTAAAGTTTCAGTGTTATATCGAAAGTAAATTATCTCTTCAGTGGTAAAATCTGCAGCTACTTCAACTTTCCCCTCATCAGGGTTATTTTGCATCAGTTGTTCCCCCAAACATATTATATCTCTCGTTCACACCGTTGAATTCTTGTGTTTGCCAAGTCTTACTGTATGTTGTGTTATGTACCTTCACTACACACTCTCTCGTCTTTATTTCAATTTCTTATCACTAAAATTTCAACATTTCTAGATTTTTTTTTCTATTTCAGTTTCCATAACGTGAGGAGATCCTATTATCAGTATTGCCACTCCTCCTCCACCTTTCTTCCCTACTCTCTTTCTCTCTCTCTCTCTCTCTCTCTCTCTCTCTCTCTCTCTCTCTCTCTCTCTCTCTCTCTCTCTCTCTCTCTCTCTCCTCCACACTCAATATTTAATTTCAAACAAATCCTCATTTAATTTTTTTTTTCCTTTGGTTTCCGATAGACAAACTCTGTCAGATTTCATATCATGTAATATCCTTTAGTTCTAATTGAATATCAAAATGGCATATAATACCGAAAGATTGGTAAGTAAGACACACAGGCAACAGTTAGGCAACTTTATTCCGAAACGTTTCGCCTACACAGTAGGCTTCTTCAGTCGAGTACAGAGACTAAGCAGAAGCAGAGATGTAAAGACGATGTAATGAGTCATCACATCTCTGCTGCTTCTGCTTACTTTCTGTACTCGACTGAAGAAGCCTACTGTGTAGGCGAAATGTTCCGGATTAAAGTTGCCTAACTGTTGCCTGTGTCTTACTTACCTTAGTTCTAATTGTTTCTCGCGATTACTACATCTGTATCGGCGTATAAAATCTATTTCAGAAATATGTTATTCTCACTGTTTTTTTATCTTTCTCATCTATGTTGTGGTCGTCTCTTTGGAATAAACATTTGACGTTGCTGTTCTTCTACTCTAAAAACAAAAGTTCGTCATTTCTTCCTCACATCAGTCATCATTTAACCTCTTAACAGTGTTTATAGAAATTTTATATTTTCGCTCTCCACTTTTGACAGATGTTGTTCACGTTGTATGTCCTTATGTCCTTCCAATTATTCATTTTTTTTTAGCTTATCTGAAATATTTCTTTCTTAAGTCTTAATCTGCGTAAATGTTAGTCTCAGACTGCATTTAGTCAACTATGTGTATGTGTTGTTCTTCATGCCTGATTCTTTCTATTCGTGATTTTGTTTCTTTCTCGATACATCCAATAACAATAACAATAACAGTAACTGTTGTAAATCTGAGTTATTAAATGCTGCAATCCCTCTTTTTAATTGTTTGACAAATATTGGTTCTAGCAGTGAATTCTTTAGTTATTACCAACTGTTATTCAATCTCTGTCATATCTCTAGTGAATTATGACAAAAAAAATACTTTAAATCTTACATTTATTTTTGTCCAGACGTTTCCTCTCATCTAAGTTTTTCTTGACACACTTAGAACTAGGTTGTGTTAGCTGAACCTGCGCTTCTAATTGTATCTTATGCTTAATTATTTCTGCATAATTATAGTCAAATTTGGTTTTGTACCTTACAGAACCTTTAATGTCCCTGTCTGTACGATCCTCAGCTTCAGACGATTCTTTATCTATCACCTTAATTTTCTTCGTCACCTCAGGTAGCTCAATGTCTATTTTTACTTCCTGTATAAAGAGGCTTTAAAATTTCGCTTTCATATTTATTTTTCTCTATTAATCCTTCTTGGCTTTACCCGCTTTTCTTCAGTTTAAAACATTTTATCCAACCATCAACTGGTTTTCAAGATGGTACAGGTGTACCAGCACAGCCAGGCTGAGACCGTGTGCCTTGAGTCATGATGGTACAGGTGTACCAGCACAGCCAGGCTGAGACCGTGTGCCTTGAGTCATGATGGTACAGGTGTACCAGCACAGCCAGGCTGAGACCGTGTGCCTTGAGTCATGATGGTACAGGTGTACCAGCACAGCCAGGCTGAGACCGTGTGCCTTGAGTCATGATGGTACAGGTGTACCAGCACAGCCAGGCTGAGACCGTGTGCCTTGAGTCATGATGGTACAGGTGTACCAGCACAGCCAGGCTGAGACCGTGTGCCTTGAGTCATGATGGTACAGGTGTACCAGCACAGCCAGGCTGAGACCGTGTGCCTTCAGTCATGATGGTACAGGTGTACCAGCACAGCCAGGCTGAGACCGTGTGCCTTCAGTCATGATGGTACAGGTGTACCAGCACAGCCAGGCTAAGACCGTGTGCCTTCAGTCATGATGGTACAGGTGTACCAGCACAGCCAGGCTGAGACCGTGTGCCTTCAGTCATGATGGTACAGGTGTACCAGCACAGCCAGGCTGAGACCGTGTGCCTTCAGTCATGATGGTACAGGTGTACCAGCACAGCCAGGCTGAGACCGTGTGCCTTCAGTCATGATAGAACAGGTGTACCAGCACAGCCGGCCTGAGACCGTGTGCCTTGAGTCATGATGGTACAGGTGTACCAGCACAGCCAGGCTGAGACCGTGTGCCTTCAGTCATGATAGTACAGGTGTACCAGCACAGCCGGCCTGAGACCGTGTGCCTTGAGTCATGATGGTACAGGTGTACCAGCACAGCCAGGCTGAGACCGTGTGCCTTCCGTTATGATGGTACAGGTGGACCAGCACCGCCAGCCTGAGACCGTGTGCCTTCAGTCATGATGGTACAGGTGTACCAGCACAGCCAGGCTGAGACCGTGTGCCTTCAGTCATGATGGTACAGGTGTACCAGCACAGCCGGCCTGAGACCGTGTGCCTTCAGTCATGATGGTACAGGTGTACCAGCACAGCCAGGCTGAGACCGTGTGCCTTCAGTCATGATGGTACAAGTGTACCAGCACAGCCAGGCTGAGACCGTGTGCCTTCACTCATGATAGAACAGGTGTACCAGCACAGCCAGGCTGAGACCGTGTGCCTTCAGTCATGATGGTACAGGTGGACCAGAACAGCCAGGCTGAGACCGTGTGCCTTCAGTCATGATAGAACAGGTGTACCAGCACAGCCAGGCTGAGACCGTGTGCCTTCAGTCATGATGGTACAGGTGTACCAGCACAGCCAGGCTGAGACCGTGTGCCTTCAGTCATGATGGTACAGGTGTACCAGCACAGCCGGCCTGAGACCGTGTGCCTTCAGTCATGATGGTACAGGTGTACCAGCACAGCCAGGCTGAGACCGTGTGCCTTCAGTCATGATGGTACAGGTGTACCAGCACAGACAGGCTGAGACCGTGTGCCTTCAGTCATGATGGTACAGGTGTACCAGCACAGCCGGCCTGAGACCGTGTTCCTTCAGTCATGATGGTACAGGTGTACCAGCACAGCCAGGCTGAGACCGTGTGCCTTCAGTCATGATGGTACAGGTGTACCAGCACAGCCAGGCTGAGACCGTGTGCCTTCAGTTATGATGGTACAGGTGTACCAGCACAGCCGGCCTGAGACCGTGTGCCTTCAGTCATGATGGAACAGGTGTACCAGCACAGCCAGGCTGAGACCGTGTGCCTTCAGTCATGATGGTACAGGTGTACCAGCACAGCCAGGCTGAGACCGTGTGCCTTCAGTCATGATGGTACAGGTGTACCAGCACAGCCAGGCTGAGACCGTGTGCCTTCAGTCATGATGGTACAGGTGTACCAGCACAGCCAGGCTGAGACCGTGTGCCTTCAGTTATGATCGTACAGGTGTACCAGCACAGCCGGCCTGAGACCGTGTGCCTTCAGTCATGATGGTACAGGTGTACCAGCACAGCCAGGCTGAGACCGTGTGCCTTCAGTCATGATGGTACAGGTGTACCAGCACAGCCAGGCTGAGACCGTGTGCCTTCAGTCATGATGGTACAGGTGTACCAGCACAGCCAGGCTGAGACCGTGTGCCTTCAGTTATGATGGTACAGGTGTACCAGCACAGCCGGCCTGAGACCGTGTGCCTTCAGTCATGATGGTACAGGTGTACCAGCACAGCCAGGCTGAGACCGTGTGCCTTCAGTCATGATGGTACAGGTGTACCAGCACAGCCAGGCTGAGACCGTGTGCCTTCAGTCATGATGGTACAGGTGTACCAGCACAACCAGGCTGAGACCGTGTGCCTTCAGTCATGATGGTACAGGTGTACCAGCACAGCCAGGCTGAGACCGTGTGCCTTCAGTCATGATGGTACAGGTGTACCAGCACAGCCAGGCTGAGACCGTGTGCCTTCAGTTATGATGGTACAGGTGTACCAGCACAGCCGGCCTGAGACCGTGTGCCTTCAGTCATGATGGAACAGGTGTACCAGCACAGCCAGGCTGAGACCGTGTGCCTTCAGTCATGATGGTACAGGTGTACCAGCACAGCCAGGCTGAGACCGTGTGCCTTCAGTCATGATGGTACAGGTGTACCAGCACAGCCAGGCTGAGACCGTGTGCCTTCAGTCATGATGGTACAGGTGTACCAGCACAGACAGGCTGAGACCGTGTGCCTTCAGTTATGATGGTACAGGTGTACCAGCACAGCCGGCCTGAGACCGTGTGCCTTCAGACATGATGGAACAGGTGTACCAGCACAGCCAGGCTGAGACCGTGTGCCTTCAGTCATGATGGTACAGGTGTACCAGCACAGCCAGGCTGAGACCGTGTGCCTTCAGTCATGATGGTACAGGTGTACCAGCACAGCCAGGCTGAGACCGTGTGCCTTCAGTCATGATGGTACAGGTGTATCAGCACAGCCAGGCTGAGACCGTGTGCCTTCAGTCATGATGGTACAGGTGTACCAGCACAGCCAGGCTGAGACCGTGTGCCTTCAGTCATGATGGTACAGGTGTACCAGCACAGCCGGCCTGAGACCGTGTGCCTTCAGTCATGATGGTACAGGTGTACCAGCACAGCCAGGCTGAGACCGTGTGCCTTCAGTCATGATGGTACAGGTGTACCAGCACAGCCAGGCTGAGACCGTGTGCCTTCAGTCATGATGGTACAGGTGTACCAGCACAGCCAGGCTGAGACCGTGTGCCTTCAGTCATGATGGTACAGGTGTACCAGCACAGCCGGCCTGAGACCGTGTGCCTTCAGTCATGATGGTACAGGTGTACCAGCATAGCCAGGCTGAGACCGTGTGCCTTCAGTCATGATGGTACAGGTGTACCAGCACAGCCAGGCTGAGACCGTGTGCCTTCAGTCATGATAGAACAGGTGTACCAGCACAGCCAGGCTGAGACCGTGTGCCTTCAGTCATGATGGTACAGGTGTACCAGCACAGCCAGGCTGAGACCGTGTGCCTTCAGTCATGATGGTACAGGTGTACCAGCACAGCCAGGCTGAGACCGTGTGCCTTCAGTCATGATGGTACAGGTGTACCAGCACAGCCAGGCTGAGACCGTGTGCCTTCAGTCATGATGGTACAGGTGTACCAGCACAGCCAGGCTGAGACCGTGTGCCTTCAGTTATGATGGTACAGGTGTACCAGCACAGCCGGCCTGAGACCGTGTGCCTTCAGTCATGATGGAACAGGTGTACCAGCACAGCCAGGCTGAGACCGTGTGCCTTCAGTCATGATGGTACAGGTGTACCAGCACAGCCAGGCTGAGACCGTGTGCCTTCAGTCATGATGGTACAGGTGTACCAGCACAGCCAGGCTGAGACCGTGTGCCTTCAGTCATGATGGTACAGGTGTACCAGCACAGCCAGGCTGAGACCGTGTGCCTTCAGTTATGATGGTACAGGTGTACCAGCACAGCCGGCCTGAGACCGTGTGCCTTCAGTCATGATGGAACAGGTGTACCAGCACAGCCAGGCTGAGACCATGTGCCTTCAGTCATGATGGTACAGGTGTACCAGCACAGCCAGGCTGAGACCGTGTGCCTTCAGTCATGATGGTACAGGTGTACCAGCACAGCCAGGCTGAGACCGTGTGCCTTCAGTTATGATGGTACAGGTGTACCAGCACAGCCAGGCTGAGACCGTGTGCCTTCAATTATGATGGTACAGGTGTACCAGCACAGCCAGGCTGAGACCGTGCGCCGTCAGTCATGATGGTACAGGTGTACCAGCACAGCCAGGCTGAGACCGTGTGCCTTCAGTTATGATGGTACAGGTGTACCAGCACAGCCAGGCTGAGACCGTGTGCCTTCAGTCATGATAGAACAGGTGTACCAGCACAGCCGGCCTGAGACCGTGTGCCTTGAGTCATGATGGTACAGGTGTACCAGCACAGCCGGCCTGAGACCGTGTGCCTTCAGTCATGATGGTACAGGTGTACCAGCACAGCCAGGCTGAGACCGTGTGCCTTCAGTCATGATGGTACAGGTGTACCAGCACAGCCAGGCTGAGACCGTGTGCCTTCAGTCATGATGGTACAGGTGTACCAGCACAGCCAGGCTAAGACCGTGTGCCTTCAGTCATGATGGTACAGGTGTACCAGCACAGCCAGGCTGAGACCGTGTGCCTTCAGTCATGATGGTACAGGTGTACCAGCACAGCCAGGCTGAGACCGTGTGCCTTCAGTCATGATGGTACAGGTGTACCAGCACAGCCAGGCTAAGACCGTGTGCCTTCAGTCATGATGGTACAGGTGTACCAGCACAGCCGGCCTGAGACCGTGTGCCTTCAGTCATGATGGTACAGGTGTACCAGCACAGCCAGGCTGAGACCGTGTGCCTTCAGTCATGATGGTACAGGTGTACCAGCACAGCCAGGCTGAGACCGTGTGCCTTCAGTCATGATGGTACAGGTGTACCAGCACAGCCGGCCTGAGACCGTGTGCCTTGAGTCATGATGGTACAGGTGTACCAGCACAGCCAGGCTGAGACCGTGTGCCTTCAGTCATGATGGTACAGGTGTACCAGCACAGCCAGGCTGAGACCGTGTGCCTTCAGTCATGATAGTACAGGTGTACCAGCACAGCCGGCCTGAGACCGTGTGCCTTGAGTCATGATGGTACAGGTGTACCAGCACAGCCAGGCTGAGACCGTGTGCCTTCAGTCATGATGGTACAGGTGTACCAGCACAGCCGGCCTGAGACCGTGTGCCTTCAGTCATGATGGTACAGGTGTACCAGCACAGCCAGGCTGAGACCGTGTGCCTTCCGTTATGATGGTACAGGTGTACCAGCACAGCCAGGCTGAGACCGTGTGCCTTCAATTATGATGGTTCAGGTGTACCAGCACAGCCGGCCTGAGACCGTGTGCCTTCAGTCATGATGGTACAGGTGTACCAGCACAGCCAGGCTGAGACCGTGCGCCGTCAGTCATGATGGTACAGGTGTACCAGCACAGCCAGGCTGAGACCGTGTGCCTTCAGTTATGATGGTACAGGTGTACCAGCACAGCCAGGCTGAGACCGTGTGCCTTCAGTCATGATAGAACAGGTGTACCAGCACAGCCGGCCTGAGACCGTGTGCCTTGAGTCATGATGGTACAGGTGTACCAGCACAGCCAGGCTGAGACCGTGTGCCTTCAGTCATGATAGTACAGGTGTACCAGCACAGCCGGCCTGAGACCGTGTGCCTTGAGTCATGATGGTACAGGTGTACCAGCACAGCCAGGCTGAGACCGTGTGCCTTCAGTCATGATGGTACAGGTGTACCAGCACAGCCGGCCTGAGACCGTGTGCCTTCAGTCATGATGGTACAGGTGTACCAGCACAGCCAGGCTGAGACCGTGTGCCTTCAGTCATGATGGTACAGGTGTACCAGCACAGCCAGGCTGAGACCGTGTGCCTTCAGTTATGATGGTACAGGTGTACCAGCACAGCCAGGCTGAGACCGTGTGCCTTCAATTATGATGGTACAGGTGTACCAGCACAGCCAGGCTGAGACCGTGTGCCTTCAATTATGATGGTACAGGTGTACCAGCACAGCCAGGCTGAGACCGTGCGCCGTCAGTCATGATGGTACAGGTGTACCAGCACAGCCAGGCTGAGACCGTGTGCCTTCAGTTATGATGGTACAGGTGTACCAGCACAGCCAGGCTGAGACCGTGTGCCTTCAATTATGATGGTACAGGTGTACCAGCACAGCCAGGCTGAGACCGTGCGCCGTCAGTCATGATGGTACAGGTGTACCAGCACAGCCAGGCTGAGACCGTGTGCCTTCAGTCATGATGGTACAGGTGTACCAGCACAGCCAGGCTGAGACCGTGTGCCTTCAGTCATGATGGAACAGGTGTACCAGCACAGCCAGGCTGAGACCGTGTGCCTTCAGTCATGATGGTACAGGTGTACCAGCACAGCCAGGCTGAGACCGTGTGCCTTCAGTCATGATGGTACAGGTGTACCAGCACAGCCAGGCTGAGACCGTGTGCCTTCAGTCATGATGGTACAGGTGTACCAGCACAGCCGGCCTGAGACCGTGTGCCTTCAGTCATGATGGTACAGGTGTACCAGCACAGCCAGGCTGAGACCGTGTGCCTTCAGTCATGATGGTACAGGTGTACCAGCACAGCCAGGCTGAGACCGTGTGCCTTCAGTCATGATGGTACAGGTGTACCAGCACAGCCAGGCTGAGACCGTGTTCCTTCAGTCATGATGGTACAGGTGTACCAGCACAGCCAGGCTGAGACCGTGTGCCTTCAGTCATGATGGTACAGGTGTACCAGCACAGCCAGGCTGAGACCGTGTGCCTTCAGTCATGATGGTACAGGTGTACCAGCACAGCCAGGCTGAGACCGTGTGCCTTCAGTCATGATGGTACAGGTGTACCAGCACAGCCAGGCTGAGACCGTGTGCCTTCAGTCATGATGGTACAGGTGTACCAGCACAGCCAGGCTGAGACCGTGTGCCTTCAGTCATGATGGTACAGGTGTACCAGCACAGCCAGGCTGAGACCGTGTGCCTTCAGTCATGATGGTACAGGTGTACCAGCACAGCCGGCCTGAGACCGTGTGCCTTCAGTCATGATGGTACAGGTGTACCAGCACAGCCAGGCTGACACCGTGTGCCTTCAGTCATGATGGTACAGGTGTACCAGCACAGCCAGGCTGAGACCGTGTGCCTTCAGTCATGATGGTACAGGTGTACCAGCACAGCCAGGCTGACACCGTGTGCCTTCAGTCATGATGGTACAGGTGTACCAGCACAGCCAGGCTGAGACCGTGTGCCTTCAGTCATGATGGTACAGGTGTACCAGCACAGCCAGGCTGACACCGTGTGCCTTCAGTCATGATGGTACAGGTGTACCAGCACAGCCAGGCTGAGACCGTGTGCCTTCAGTCATGATGGTACAGGTGTACCAGCACAGCCAGGCTGACACCGTGTGCCTTCAGTCATGATGGTACAGGTGTACCAGCACAGCCAGGCTGAGACCGTGTGCCTTCAGTCATGATGGTACAGGTGTACCAGCACAGCCAGGCTGACACCGTGTGCCTTCAGTCATGATGGTACAGGTGTACCAGCACAGCCAGGCTGAGACCGTGTGCCTTCAGTCATGATGGTACAGGTGTACCAGCACAGCCAGGCTGACACCGTGTGCCTTCAGTCATGATGGTACAGGTGTACCAGCACAGCCAGGCTGAGACCGTGTGCCTTCAGTCATGATGGTACAGGTGTACCAGCACAGCCAGGCTGACACCGTGTGCCTTCAGTCATGATGGTACAGGTGTACCAGCACAGCCAGGCTGAGACCGTGTGCCTTCAGTCATGATGGTACAGGTGTACCAGCACAGCCAGGCTGACACCGTGTGCCTTCAGTCATGATGGTACAGGTGTACCAGCACAGCCAGGCTGAGACCGTGTGCCTTCAGTCATGATGGTACAGGTGTACCAGCACAGCCAGGCTGAGACCGTGTGCCTTCAGTCATGATGGTACAGGTGTACCAGCACAGCCAGGCTGAGACCGTGTGCCTTCAGTCATGATGGTACAGGTGTACCAGCACAGCCAGGCTGACACCGTGTGCCTTCAGTCATGATGGTACAGGTGTACCAGCACAGCCAGGCTGAGACCGTGTGCCTTCAGTCATGATGGTACAGGTGTACCAGCACAGCCAGGCTGAGACCGTGCTGTTGTCTTCCACGGTTTTATCAACATTTCTTCACTACCTTAACATTAACCTAGAAATAGTTTCTTATAAATAATTTTCCTCCATTTTCGGGACTTCACTTACATGCAATATACGAGTGTGTGTATGTTGGTACAGCAAATTTTGAGACTTATTGTATTTTCTGTCTGTCCGTCCGTCTGTCTGTCTGCCTGTCTGTCTGTCTGTATGTATGTTTGTCTGTCTGTGTGTGTGTGTGTCTGTCTGTCTGTCTGTCTGTCTGTCTCTCTCTCTCTCTCTCTCTCTCTCTCTCTCTCTCTCTCTCTCTTTCTCTCTCTCTCTATCTCTCATGAATAAATTCCACTGGTAAATTCCAGCAGCGAATTTAATTAATAAATCCCGTCAATAAATTTCCTTAATAAACGACACTAATTCTGCGTCGCATTATTACAGTAATAACAGATGACTCACCATCTTTGTTATTCACACTACTAAAAAAAAATATTTTTTAATCATAATAAGAACAACACAACATTCTCATACTCATTATAGGATTATCATCACATTACATCATCATCATCATCATAATCATCATTATGACAACATCCAAAATTTCGAGTAATATTATCAACGTCTGACAATACAAACTCGAAATAAATAAATAAAAAACAAGATTAGGGTTAAAAAAAATTGTAATTAAAAAAAAAAAAAGCCGCCCCGCCCAAAACACATGAACGAGTGAGCTTATGTGAGGTAATGAAGGGAGGTAGAGGTAGGGAGGTAGAGGTAGGGAGGTAGAGGTGGACAGGTAGAGTTGGAGAGGTAGAGGTGGAGAGGTAGAGGTGGACAGGTAGAGGTGGAGAGGTAGAGGTGGAGAGGTAGAGGTGGAGAGGTGGAGGTGGAGAGGTAGAGGTGGAGAGGTAGAGGTGGAGAGGTAGAGGTGGACAGGTAGAGTTGGAGAGGTAGAGGTGGAGAGGTAGAGGTGGACAGGTAGAGGTGGAGAGGTAGAGGTGGAGAGGTAGAGGTGGAGAGGTGGAGGTGGAGAGGTAGAGGTGGACAGGTAGAGGTGGAGAGGTAGAGGTGGAGAGGTAGAGGTGGAGAGGTGGAGGTGGAGAGGTAGAGGTGGAGAGGTGGAGGTGGAGAGGTAGAGGTGGAGAGGTAGAGGTGGAGAGGTGGAGGTGGAGAAGTAGAGGTGGACAGGTAGAGGTGGAGAGGTAGAGGTGGAGAGGTAGAGGTGGAGAGGTAGAGGTGGACAGGTAGAGGTGGAGAGGTAGAGGTGGAGAGGTAGAGGTGGAGAGGTGTAGGTGGACAGGTAGAGGTAGGGGAGGTAGAGGTAGGGAGGTAGAGGAATTAATTGGGTGAAAGCGATAAAGGGAGGATGTGGGTGATAATGGAAGGTAAGAGAGTGAAGAAATATAAAGGAGCGTCGGTGCATCTTCCTGGAAAGAGAGTTAACTTAGGTGTCAGTTGGAACACTTCTTAAGGAGAATTGAACACCGTATAGTGAGGATGGAACACTTCTTAAAAAGAACTGAACAACATGTTAAGAGTTAGACATACGGTAAGGAGGATCAAACTATCCTTTCCCAGAACTGAACACCGTTTAGGATTGAATATCACAAAAATGTGAATCGAGGTTATATTTAAGATAGGATATTTCTTAAAAAAAATTAAACACCGTCTAAGAAAGATTTAATTCTTCATGAGTAGGACTGAACACTACTTAAAAAGAATTGAACACCACATAAGCAACATCAAACTCGTCTACGTACATATACCGAGCAGCAAACTTATATTTACAACTGAACACAATAGAGTACCGAACCCACACACACACACATACACACACACACACACACATACACACATACGCACACACACACACACACACACACACACACACACACACATACGCACACACACACACACACACACACACACACACACACACACACACACACACACACACACACACACACACACACACACACACACACATACACACACACACACATATATATATATACACAGATACACACACACACACACACACACACACACACACACACACACACATATATATATATATACACAGATACACACACACACACACATATATATATATATACACAGATACACACACACACACACACACACACACACACACACACACACACACACACAAACACACACACACACACACACACACACACACACACACACACACACACACACACACATATGAAGCAAGAAAACAAGGGGAAAAAAGCAACTGAAAGCATCATGAAAGCAATAGGAGAAGACGACATGACCCAGCTGGAAAATTTTCGGAGAATAGGGGGGTTTGTAAAAAAAAGAACCCGGCCAGTGAAAGTGACCTTCAAGGCAGAATCGACTCGGAACAGGATCCTGCAGGAGAAAGCACGATTAAGGTACATGCTGGCATACAGGAAGGTGTATCTCGACCGCGACAGAACAAAGGCAGAAGAAAGGCAGAAACTAAAAGAGATGGTACAAAGGCGAAAGGAGGAATGAGAGGGGATGGAGAAGACAGACAGGAGATCCCAGACACAGGAAGATCAAATACAGCCTCCCTCACAACTTCCTATAGAAGGCTCCCAACCAGGTCAACCCCAGTGCAACCAAACACTCTAAACCAAAACACCCATGCCACATCCAATGCCCCCACCCACTGCATTACAAACTCCACCCCCACAGCAACCAACCATAGTTCCTTATCAGGCCTCCCACTTCCCCAACCCCAATACACCTCCCAGACCACAGTCGTAGAAAAGAAGTTGAAGGTGTGGTATACAAATGCAGATGGAATAACAAATAAGTATGAGGAGTGGCACGAAAGAATCAAGGAGACATCCCCAGACATAATAGCACTCACAGAAACAAAACTCACCAGAATAATAACAGATTCAATCTTTCCATCCGGATATCAAATCCTCAGGAAAGACAGAGGGAGGAGAGGGGGAGGAGGAGTTGCACTGCTCATTAAAAACCAGTGGGGGTTTGAGAAAATGGAAGGAATGGATGGCACGGGCGAAAGGGACTACTTAGTAGGAACAATCCAGTCTAAGGGACATAAGGTGATAATTGCAGTAATGTACAACCCACCACAGAGCTGCAGGAGGCCAAGAGAAGAATACGATGAGAGCCACAGAGCAATGGTCGACACACTACCCGAGGTGGCCAGGAGAGCACACATGGGGGGAGCAAAGTTACTAGTTAGGGGTGATTTCAATCACAAGGAGATTGACTGGGAAAACCTGGAGCCCCATGGGGGTCTCGAAACATGGAGAGCCAAGATGATGGATGTAGTACTGGAAAACCTCATGCATCAACATGTTAGAGACACTACCAGAGAGAGAGGAGAGGATGAACCAGCAAGACTGGACCTTGTATTAACCTTGAATAGTTCGGACATCGAGGATATCATGTATGAAAGGCCCCTGGGAGCTAGTGATCATGTGATTCTGTGCTTCGACTACATAGTTGAGCTCCAAGTGGAGAGAGTAGCAGGAATAGGGTGGAAAAAACAAACTACAAAAGGGAGAACTACTCAGGCATGAGGAACTTCCTTCAAGAGGGAGAGGGAACTGACAGGAAAACCAGTACAAGAAATGATGGACTATTTGGCAACAAAATGCAAGGAGGCAGAGGAGAGGTTTGTTCCCAAGGGAAACAGAAATAATGGGAAGAACAGAACGAGTCCTTGGTTCACCCAAAGGTGTAGGGAGGCAAAAACTAGGTGTACTAGAGAACGGAAAAGGTACAGAAGACAGAGAACTCAGGAAAATAAAGAGATTAGCAGAAGAGCCAGAAACGAATATGCACAGATAAGAAGGGAGGCTCAGCGACAATATGAAAATGACATAGCATCGAAAGACAAGACTGACCCGAAGCTGTTGTACAGCCACATCAGGAGGAAAACAACAGTCAAGGACCAGGTAATCAGACTGAGGAAGGGTGATGGGGAATTCACAAGAAACGACCGAGAGGTATGTCAGGAGCTCAACACAAGATTTAAAGAAGTATTTACAGTGGAAACCAGTAGGACTCCAGGAAATCAGAACAGGGGGGTACACCAACAAGTGCTGTATGAGGTACATATAACCAAGGAGGAGGTGAAGAAGCTGCTATGCGAACTTGACACCTCAAAGGCGGTGGGACCAGACAACTTCTCTCCGTGGGTCCTTAAAGAGGGAGCAGAGATATTGTGAGTGCCACTAACAAAAATCTTCAACACATCATTTGAAACTGGGCAACTCACCGAGGTATGGAAGATGGCAAATGTAGTCCCAATTTTTAAAAAGGGAGACAGACATGAGGCACTAGACTACAGACCTGTATCACTAACGTGTATAGTATGCAAGGTCATTGAGAAGATCATCAGGAGGAGAGTGGTGAAGCACCTGGAAAGAAACAAGTGTATAATTGACAACCAGCACGGTTTCAGGGAAGGAAAATCCTGTGTCACAAACCTACTAGAGTTTTATGACAAGATGACAGAAGTAAGACAAGAGAGAGAGGGGTGGATCGACTGCATTTTTTTGGACTGCAAGAAGGCCTTCGACACAGTTCCTCACAAGAGGTTACTGCAAAAGCTAGAGGATCAGGCACACATAACAGGAAAGGCACTGCAATGGATCAGAGAATATCTGACAGGGAGGCAACAACGAGTCATGGTACGTGACGAGGTGTCAGAGTGGGCGCCTGTGACAAGTGGGATTCCACAGGGGTCAGTCCTAGGACCTGTGCTGTTCTTGGTATATGTGAACGACATAACGGAAGGGATAGACTCAGAAGTGTCATTATTTGCAGATGATTTGAAGTTAATGAGAAGAATCAAATCGGATGAGGATCAGGCAGGACTACAAAGAGACCTGGACAGGCTACAAGCCTGGTCCAGCAACTGGCTCCTTGAGTTTAACCCTGCCAAATGCAAAGTCATGAAGATTGGGGAAGGGCAAAGAAGACCGCAGATACAATATAGTTTAGATGGCCAAAGACTGCAAACCTCACTCAAGGAAAAAGATCTGGGGGTGAGTATAACACCGAGCATATCTCCTGAGGCGCATATCAATCAGATAACTACTGCAGCATACGGGCGCCTGGCAAACCTACGGATAGCGTTCCGATACCTCAGTAAGGATTCGTTCAAGACTCTGTATACCATTTACGTCAGGGCCCATACTGGAGTATGCAGCACCAGTTTGGAATCCACACCTAGTCAAGCACGTCAAGAAATTAGAGAAAGTGCAAAGGTTTGCAACAAGAAAGGTTGAGGGAAATCAGCCTGACGACACTGGAGGACAGGAGGGTCAGGGGAGACATGATAACGACACATAAATTACTGCGCGGAATAGACAAGGTGGACAAAGACGGGATTTTTCAGAGAAGGGACACAGACACAAGAGGTCACAATTAGAAGTAGAAGACTCAGATGAATCAAAGGGATGTTAGGAAGTATTTCTTCAGTCATAGAGTAGTCAGGCCGTGGAATAGCCTAGAAAGTGACGTAGTGGAGGCGGGAACCATACATAGTTTAAAGGCAAGGTATGATAAAGCTCATGGGGCAGGGAGAGAGAGGACCTAGTAGCAATCAGCGAAGAGGCGGGGCCAGGAGCTATGACTCGACCTCTGGAACCACAAATAGGTGAGTACAAATAGGTGAGCACTCACACATAGACACACACACACACACACACACACACACACACATACACATACACACACACACATACACGTAAACACACACACACACACACACACACACACACACACACACACACACACACACACACACACACACACACACACACACACACACACACACACACACACATACAAACAACGGAGGAAGAGGTGCAGAAGCTGCTAAGTGGCCTTGATACCTCAAAGGCGATGGGACCGTACATCTCCTCGTGGGTCTTTAGAGAAGGAGCAGAGATGCTCTGCGGAGGAGGAGAGTAGTGGAGCACTCGGAACGGAACAAGATTGTAAACGACAACCAGCCCGGATTCACGGAAGGCAAATCCTGTGTCACAAACCTTCTGGAGTTTTATGACAACGTAACAGAAGTAAAACACGAGAGAGAGGGGTGGGATGATTGCATTTTCCTGGACTGCAGGAAGGCCTTCGACACAGTTCCTCACAAGAGATTAGTGCAGAAGCAGGAGGATCAGGGGCGTATAACAGGAGGGGCACTGCAATGGATCAGAGAATACCTGACAGGGAAGCAACAACGAGTCATGGTACCTGAAGAGGTATCACAGTGGGCGCCTGTGATGAGCGGGGTCCCACAGGGGTCAGTTCTAGGACCAGTGCTATTTTTGATATATGTGAATGACATGATGGAAGTGATAGACTCTGAAGTGTCCCTGTTCGCAGATGATGTTGAGCTGATAAGAAGAATTAAATCGGATGAGGATCAGACAGGACTACAAAAAGACCTGGATAGACTGGACACGTGATCCAGAAACTGGCTTAAGGAATTCAACCCTGCCAAAGGAAGATTGGGGAAGGGCAAAGAAGACCGCAGTCAGAGTATAGGCTAGGTGGACAAAGACTGTAAACCTCACTCAAGGAGAAAGATCTTGGGGTGACCATAACACCGAGCACGTCTCCGGAGGCACACATCAACCAGATAACTGCTGCAGCATACGGGCGCCTGGCAAACCTGAGAATAGCGTTCCGATACCTTAATAAGGAATCGTTCAAGACACTGTACACTGTGTACGTCAGGCCCATGCTGGAGTATGCATCGCCAGTTTGGAACCCACACCTGGTCAAGCACGTCAAGAAGTTAGAGAAAGAACAAAGGTTTGCAACAAGGTTAGTTCCAGAGCTCAGGGGAATGTCCTACGATGAAAAGTTGAGAGAAATCGGACTGACTACACTGGAGGACAGAAAGGTCAGGGGAGACATGATAACGACATACAAGATACTGCGTGGAATAGATAAAGTGGACAGAGACAGGATGTTCGAGAGAGGGGACACAGAAACAAGGGGTCACAATTGGAAGCTGAAGACTCAGACGAGCCACAGGGATGTTAGGAAGTATTTCTTCAGTCATAGAGTCCTCAGCAAGTGGAACAGTCTGGCGAGTGACGTAGTGGAGGCAGAAACCATACATAGCTTTAGGACTGGGTATGACAAAGCTCAGGAAACAGAGAGAGAGGACCTAGTAGCGATCAGTGAAGAGGCGGGGCCAGGAGCTGAATCTCGACCCCTGCAACCACAGTTAGGTGAGTACAATTAGGTGAGCACACACACACACACACACACACACACACACACACACACACACACACACACACACACACACACACATTTCGCGTCTGAGCAGAAATATTCAAGATTGTTTTTCTTTGGGTAGATTTTCCCAGTAAATATTTTTGTTTTCCTTATCGTTAAGTTTGATTTCATGTCATGGATTTTCTACATCATCAACGTAGATTTTTTGGGGTAGATTTTCCACAACATCCAGGTATATACATCTTATTTGGGTAGATTCTCTACATCATCCAGGGAGATGCTTTGCTAGATGCTGGAGATCATCCATGTTATTTCTTGTGAAGAATTTCGAGACTCTTGG
The DNA here is from genome assembly GCF_038502225.1 of Cherax quadricarinatus. NCBI lineage: Eukaryota > Metazoa > Arthropoda > Malacostraca > Decapoda > Parastacidae > Cherax > Cherax quadricarinatus. The sequence continues at coordinate 59,341,068 of NC_091293.1, forward strand.
CAGCCTGACATCGTCTAAACTCACATTAAGCAGATTCTAAAAGTAACGTTTAACGTTTTTTTTTTAACCACAATGACTTTAAGATTTATGTCTATGATATCTTCGTATTCAAGAATTATGTGGATTAAAGTAAAGGTTGGATGCGAGAAGTGGGTCATAATAAGCGTGTATGCACCTGGAGAAGAGAGGAATGCAGAGGAGAGAGAGAGATTTTGGGAGATGTTAAGTGAATGTATAGGAGCCTTTGAACCAAGTGAGAGAGTAATTGTGGTAGGGGACTTGAATGCTAAAGTAGGAGAAACTTTTAGAGAGGGTGTGGTAGGTAAGTTTGGGGTGCCAGGTGTAAATGATAATGGGAGCCCTTTGATTGAACTTTGTATAGAAAGGGGTTTAGTTATAGGTAATACATATTTTAAGAAAAAGAGGATAAATAAGTATACACGATATGATGTAGGGCGAAATGACAGTAGTTTGTTGGATTATGTATTGGTAGATAAAAGACTGTTGAGTAGACTTCAGGATGTACATGTTTATAGAGGGGCCACAGATATATCAGATCACTTTCTAGTTGTAGCTACACTGAGAGTAAAAGGTAGATGGGATACAAGGAGAATAGAAGCATCAGGGAAGAGAGAGGTGAAGGTTTATAAACTAAAAGAGGAGGCAGTTAGGGTAAGATATAAACAGCTATTGGAGGATAGATGGGCTAATGAGAGCATAGGCAATGGGGTCGAAGAGGTATGGGGTAGGTTTAAAAATGTAGTGTTAGAGTGTTCAGCAGAAGTTTGTGGTTACAGGAAAGTGGGTGCAGGAGGGAAGAGGAGCGATTGGTGGAATGATGATGTAAAGAGAGTAGTAAGGGAGAAAAAGTTAGCATATGAGAAGTTTTTACAAAGTAGAAGTGATGCAAGGAGGGAAGAGTATATGGAGAAAAAGAGAGAGGTTAAGAGAGTGGTGAAGCAATGTAAAAAGAGAGCAAATGAGAGAGTGGGTGAGATGTTATCAACAAATTTTGTTGAAAATAAGAAAAAGTTTTGGAGTGAGATTAACAAGTTAAGAAAGCCTAGAGAACAAATGGATTTGTCAGTTAAAAATAGGAGAGGAGAGTTATTAAATGGAGAGTTAGAGGTATTGGGAAGATGGAAGGAATATTTTGAGGAATTGTTAAATGTTGATGAAGATAGGGAAGCTGTGATTTCGTGTATAGGGCAAGGAGGAATAACATCTTGTAGGAGTGAGGAAGAGCCAGTTGTGAGTGTGGGGGAAGTTCGTGAGGCAGTAGGTAAAATGAAAGGGGGTAAGGCAGCCGGGATTGATGGGATAAAGATAGAAATGTTAAAAGCAGGTGGGGATATAGTTTTGGAGTGGTTGGTGCAATTGTTTAATAAATGTATGGAAGAGGGTAAGGTACCTAGGGATTGGCAGAGAGCATGCATAGTTCCTTTGTATAAAGGCAAAGGGGATAAAAGAGAGTGCAAAAATTATAGGGGGATAAGTCTGTTGAGTGTACCTGGTAAAGTGTATGGTAGAGTTATAATTGAAAGAATTAAGAGTAAGACGGAGAATAGGATAGCAGATGAACAAGGAGGCTTTAGGAAAGGTAGGGGGTGTGTGGACCAGGTGTTTACAGTGAAACATATAAGTGAACAGTATTTAGATAAGGCTAAAGAGGTCTTTGTGGCATTTATGGATTTGGAAAAGGCGTATGACAGGGTGGATAGGGGGGCAATGTGGCAGATGTTGCAAGTGTATGGTGTAGGAGGTAGGTTACTGAAAGCAGTGAAGAGTTTTTACGAGGATAGTGAGGCTCAAGTTAGAGTATGTAGGAAAGAGGGAAATTTTTTCCCAGTAAAAGTAGGCCTTAGACAAGGATGTGTGATGTCACCGTGGTTGTTTAATATATTTATAGATGGGGTTGTAAGAGAAGTAAATGCGAGGGTCTTGGCAAGAGGCGTGGAGTTAAAAGATAAAGAATCACACACAAAGTGGGAGTTGTCACAGCTGCTCTTTGCTGATGACACTGTGCTCTTGGGAGATTCTGAAGAGAAGTTGCAGAGATTGGTGGATGAATTTGGTAGGGTGTGCAAAAGAAGAAAATTAAAGGTGAATACAGGAAAGAGTAAGGTTATGAGGATAACAAAAAGATTAGGTGATGAAAGATTGAATATCAGATTGGAGGGAGAGAGTATGGAGGAGGTGAACGTATTCAGATATTTGGGAGTGGACGTGTCAGCGGATGGGTCTATGAAAGATGAGGTGAATCATAGAATTGATGAGGGAAAAAGAGTGAGTGGTGCACTTAGGAGTCTGTGGAGACAAAGAACTTTGTCCTTGGAGGCAAAGAGGGGAATGTATGAGAGTATAGTTTTACCAACGCTCTTATATGGGTGTGAAGCGTGGGTGATGAATGTTGCAGCGAGGAGAAGGCTGGAGGCAGTGGAGATGTCATGTCTGAGGGCAATGTGTGGTGTGAATATAATGCAGAGAATTCGTAGTTTGGAAGTTAGGAGGAGGTGCGGGATTACCAAAACTGTTGTCCAGAGGGCTGAGGAAGGGTTGTTGAGGTGGTTCGGACATGTAGAGAGAATGGAGCGAAACAGAATGACTTCAAGAGTGTATCAGTCTGTAGTGGAAGGAAGGCGGGGTAGGGGTCGGCCTAGGAAGGGTTGGAGGGAGGGGGTAAAGGAGGTTTTGTGTGCGAGGGGCTTGGACTTCCAGCAGGCATGCTTGAGCGTGTTTGATAGGAGTGAATGGAGACAAATGGTTTTTAATACTTGACGTGCTGTTGGAGTGTGAGCAAAGTAACATTTATGAAGGGATTCAGGGAAACCGGCAGGCCGGACTTGAGTCCTGGAGATGGGAAGTACAGTGCCTGCACTCTGAAGGAGGGGTGTTAATGTTGCAGTTTAAAAACTGTAGTGTAAAGCACCCTTCTGGCAAGACAGTGATGGAGTGAATGATGGTGAAAGTTTTTCTTTTTCGGGCCACCCTGCCTTGGTGGGAATCGGCCGGTGTGATAATAATAAAATATATATATATATATATATATATATATATATATATATATATATATACATATATATATATATATGTATATATGTATATATATATATATATATGTATATATGTATATATATATATATATATATATATACATACATATATATATATACATATATATATATATACATATATATATATATATATATACATATATATATATATATACATTATATATATATACATATATACATATATATATACATATATATATATATATATATATATATATATATATATATATATATATATATATATATATATATATATATATATTAAATAATATAGGGAGGTACCACCTCTAGAACTGTTGTAGGTACCCTCATCCTCAGAGAAAAGAATAAACTTGCTTCAGGGAAAACTCAAGATTCTCCCTGAAGCTGTTTGAGAATTTTCTCCTACCACCCCCTATATTATATATATATATTTTATTTAAAGACAAAATACATTGACAAAACATTCACAAAAATATAATACAAAGTAAAACAACATAGGTAACTCAGAGCTACATCTCGAATACTTCGTCCAGCTCCCCGGCGGTGGGCCGCGTGCCCAGAATGCTGCAGGCATTTCCTCTCTGGATCGCAACACTGAGTCTGAAAGAGGAAGCTGGTCGCCCTGTGGTCCTTTGTTTCTATGATGAGCTTTTCACCCAGCTCTATTAGGAACTTTAGAGCACACTTGCCCCATGCTCCAAGGGTCTCCGACCCTATTGGGATGAAGTTATAGCAAGGGGGAAGGTCTTCATATTTGCGGATCTTCTGGGTCTCCCTGTGGCTGGCAGCTCCACCCCCTTCCACTACGGAGTATGGCAAGTAGGTGTCTGCCAATGTGGCGGTACATGTGTAGTCCCAGGCAATCTGCTTTCCATCCTTCCAAGGTAGCATAGTGGCTCCATCAGGACGCTTTAGACTTCCGTCAGACCTCTGCACTTGGGGTTCCCGTTGAGCTGGGCAACGGGCTGTGGCAAGGCTTCTCTTTATGATGTCATTGACCTCCTCATGCCTGGCATACTTCCCTTCTGCTGTGTGACACACGAGACCATGAAGTCCGAATTGATCAGCTGTCGCCCTGCCGCAAATACACCTATGTTCGGTGAGGATGGGGGCGGCTAGGCAAAGAGCAACACCAATCCGAATGGCCTGTGGGTCTAGTCGGGTGCCCAAGGAGGAATTGGGAACAGCAAACAGGAAATCTCCTGAGTGTGTTGCCTTCACTGCCAGGAGACGAGCTTTGTCCTTTCCTGAGGCGTTGGAGAGCATTGTGTTGGCGATTTTTTCCATGATCGGTTTATCCCAGTGGGACTGTTTGTGTTCTTTGGGAGGAGCTGGTCTACTGGAGGAATCTGTAAGGGTGTCCCACCGAATCGCTGCTTCAGTAAACCTGGGGTCTTGAGCTCCTACCATGTCTCTCAAGCGTTCGGGAACAATCTTCTTGACTAATGCACTGGATATATATATATATATATATATATATATATATATATATATATATATATATATATATATATATATATATATATATATATATATATATATATATATATATATATATATATATATATATATATATATATATATATATATATATATATATATATATATATATATATATATATATATATATATATATATATATATGTATATATATAAAGCCAATAAGTCATTTATTCAATCATGGAGAACAGAAAAATAAATTAATTCTTCGGGTTTACCTACCCGGGTTTCACTTACTTTGTGTTATTTTTATTAATTCTAAGCACAATAGTGCTTTTAGTGGTTGTGGTAGGAGTGGATATTTTAGTAATAATGGTAATTCTAGCAGTAGTTATAGTTGTACTAGTGATAAGTGCAGTAATCATGGCAGTTGTAGTACTTGATGCAGAAATAGTGTAGCAGTTGTGGTAGAGGTTGTACCAATGGTAGTTGGTGTAGTAGTTGTAATTGTAATAGTAGGTGCAGTTGTAGTAGTAGTTTTAGTAGTAGTGATAGTTGTATTAGTAGTGGTAGTTGTAGCAGTAGTGTTAGTTGTATTAGTGTTGGTAGTTGTGGTAGTAGTAGCAAAAGTTGTAGTAGTAGTGGTAGTTGTAGTTTTAGCGATAGTTGTAGTAGCAGTGGTAGTTGTAGTAGCAGTGGTAGTTGTAGTAGCAGTGGTAGTTGTAGTAGCAGTGGTAGTTGTAGTAGCAGTGGTAGTTGTAGTAGCAGTGGTAGTTGTTGTAGTAGCGATAGTTGTAGTATCAGTGGTAGTTGTAGTAGTAGTGGTAGTTGTAGTAGCAGTGGTAGTTGTAGTAGTAGCGATAGTTGTAGTACCAGTGGTAGTTGTAGTAGCAGTGGTAGTTGTAGTAGTAGCGATAGTTGTAGTAGCAGTGGTAGTTGTAGTAGTAGCGATAGTTGTAGTAGCAGTGGTAGTTGTAGTAGTAGCGATAGTTGTAGTAGCAGTGGTAGTTGTAGTAGTAGCGATAGTTGTAGTAGCAGTGGTAGTTGTAGTAGCAGTGGTAGTTGTAGTAGTAGCGGTAGTTGTAGTAGCAGTGGTACTTGTACTAGTGGCGATAGTTGTAGTAGCAGTGGTAGTTGTAGTAGTAGCGATAGTTGTAGTAGCAGTGGTAGTTGTAGTAGCAGTGGTAGTTGTAGTAGTAGCGGTAGTTGTAGTAGCAGTGGTACTTGTACTAGTGGCGATAGTTGTAGTAGCAGTGGTAGTTGTAGTAGTAGCGGTAGTTGTAGTAGCAGTGGTAGTTGTAGTAGTAGCGATAGTTGTAGTAGCAGTGGTAGTTGTAGTAGTAGCGGTAGTTGTAGTAGCAGTGGTAGTTGTAGTAGTAGCGATAGTTGTAGTAGCAGTGGTAGTTGTAGTAGTAGCGATAGTTGTAGTAGCAGTGGTAGTTGTAGTAGCAGTGGTAGTTGTAGTAGTAGCGATAGTTGTAGTAGCAGTGGCACTTGTACTAGTGGCGATAGTTGTAGTAGCAGTGGTAGTTGTAGTAGCAGTGGTAGTTGTAGTAGTAGCGGTAGTTGTAGTAGCAGTGGTAGTTGTAGTAGCAGTGGTAGTTGTAGTAGCAGTGGTAGTTGTAGTAGTAGCGGTAGTTGTAGTAGCAGTGGTACTTGTACTAGTGGCGATAGTTGTAGTAGCAGTGGTAGTTGTAGTAGTAGTGGTAGTTGTAGTAGCAGTGGTAGTTGTACTAGTAGTGGTAGTTGTAGTAGCAGTGGTAGTTGTAGTAGTAAAGATGGTTATAGCAGTGGTAGTTGTAGTAGTAAAGATGGTTATAGCAGTGGTAGTTGTAGTAGTAAAGATGGTTATAGCAGTGGTAGTTGTAGTAGTAAAGATGGTTATAGCAGTGGTAGTTGTAGAATTATCATCACCACTTTTTAACGACTCGTCGATTACTACATCACTACAACACCAGTAGTAACAACTAAGAAGTTACGTCACTGCATGAAACAAGACACAAAGACGTTCAATTTGTGCCTTGTCTCATTACGTTCTTCATTTTTTCTTGTATTATTACAGTCGTCCTGTTCTTATTGTCCTTTTACGTTCAGTCTGTCAGTTCAGTGAACGCAACTGCTAACACGACCATATTTAACATTCATACCGTTCATTTGCTGTTATATATATTTTTATACTCGTTCCGATCTGGAGGCTACACGCCCATTCGTCCGTCCTAAGTACGCGTGCGCTCGTCCGTCCGTCCGTTCGTCGGTCTCAAATACACGTCCCTCCGTCCGTTCTTCGATCCTAAATAAACGTCCGTCCGTCCATCCAATTCGTTTGTCCTAAATACACGTCCGTCCGTCCGTTCCTCCGTCCTAAATACATATCCATCCGTCCGTCCCAAATACACGTCCATCCATTCGTTGCAAATCTTTTCGGTTTGTGTTATGGTTTTAATTATTACAGTGGAACATGGAAGAGCCTGGCCACTGAGCAGCGCGTCGCAGCTCTCAACACTTCCCACACACATATTGTCGAATTCCGAATGTAATTGACGGGGGGAGTCACGGGCCCTTTGAACGCCGGAAATATTCATGATTTTTCTTTGTGATATGATAAAATTAAAGCGATGCTAATCAGATTTTTGAGCAGTGATGGATAAATGGGCGCAGTGTATCCACGTATCTATGTGTCCATGTGTCCAGTATCAATTTCGGTATTAAACAGTTCAGAAATTTCCTACCAAATATTTTTGGGGAGAAACATTTGAAGTAAAAAATCTTATATATACGTTTTTTGTATGAAGATTAATTTTTGAGGGAAAAATGGGCATTATTTGTATATTATTATTCCCAGGTTTTATTTATTATGTACTTTATTGCTGCAAAAGTCGCCATCAAGTAATATATATATGTATATATATATATATATATATATATATATATATATATATATATATATATATATATATATATATATATATATATATATATATATATATATATATATATATATATATATATATATTTATATATATATATATATATATATATATATATATATATATATATATATATATATATATATATATATATATATATAAATACATAACAAAGCAGCTAACATCAATCATAAATGGAAAAATGATTGATGTACCTAGCTGTTGTAAGCACCTGTTGCAGGTTTGTGGTGGGGGAGGTCATCAGTGTCTGGTTAACAAGGTTACTGTGGGACTGATCACCACTTGTAACTATGAAGCTCACCTCACCTGTGCTGACTGAAGAAATGTGTGGTACTGAACAGTGTTCCATAATGATGCTGATAGTGTTGTATGATGTCGATGAACAGTGTTACATAATGACGCTTAACATTGTTCTATAATGATGATGAACAGTGTTGTATAATGTCGATGAACAGAGCACCATAATGACACTGAACAGTGTTACTTAATGGTGCTAAATAATGATACAATAATAACAAGTCAGGTTTGGCTTGATGTTCCTTCACGATGATGAATTGTGACAATTAAATGAGTTTTTCTCTAGCCAACACCTGAGGTCTGATAGTGCTCACACCGATGTTGGTAGACAACAGTGCTCCCACCTATGTTGATAGGCAACAGTGCTCACACATATGTTGGTAAACAACGGTGCTCACACTTATGTTGGGAGACAACAGCGCTCATGCATGTGCTCGTAGACAACAGTGCTCACACCTATGTTGGTAAACAACATTGCTCACACCTATGTTGATAGATAACAGTGCTCACACCTGTGCTGGTAGACAACAGTGCTCACAACTATGTTGATAGACAACAGTGCTCACACCTGTGCTGGCAGACAACAGTGCTCACACCTGTGCTGGTAGACAACAGTGCTCACAACTATGTTGATAGACAACAGTGCTCACACCTGTGCTGGCAGACAACAGTGCTCACACCTAAGTTGGTAGACAACAGTGCTCAAACCTATGTTGGTAGACATCAGTGCTCACATCTATGTTGGGAGACAGCAGTATTCACTCTTACGTTGGTAGACAACAGAGCTAACACCTATGATGGTAGACAACAATGTTTACACCTATGTTGGGAGACAACAGTGCTCACGCCTATGTTGGTAGACAACAGTGCTCACACCTATGTTGGTAGATAACAGTGTTCACACCTATGTTGGTAGACAACAGTGCTCGCACCTATGTTGGTAGACAACAGTGCTCGCATCTATGTTGGTAGACAACAGTGCTCACACCTATGTTCGTAGACAACAGTGCTCACACCTATGTTGGGAGCCAACAGTGCTCACACCTATGTTGGGAGACAACAATGTTCACACCTATGTTGGTAGACAACAGTGCTCACATCTGTGTTGGTAGACAAAGGTGCTCACACAAATGTTGGTAGACAACAGTGCTCACTCCTATGTTCATAGAAAACTGTTGCTAAAACCTACGTTAGTATACAGTAATGCTCACACCTATGTTGGTAGAGAACAAGGCTAACTTCTAGATTGGTAGACAACAGTGCTAACACGTATGTTGGTAGAAAACAATACTCACACCTATGTTGGTAGACAACAGTGCTTGCGCCTAGGTTGTAGACAACAGTGCTAACACCTAGGTTGGTAGACAACAGTACTAGCATCTAGGTTGGTAGACAACAGTGCTAGCATCTAGTTTGGTAGACAACAGTGCTCACAGCTAGGTTGGTAGACAACAGTGCTCACACCTAGATTGGTAGACAACAGTGCTCGCACCTAGATTGGTAGAAACAGTGCTAGCACTGAAGTTGGTAGACAATAGTGCTAGCACCTAGGTTGGTAGACAACAGTGCTAGCACCTAGGTTGGTAACAACAGTGCTAGCACCTACGTTGGTAGACAACAGTGCTAGCACCTAGGTTGGTAGACAACAGTGCTAGCATCTAGATTGGCAGACAACAGTGCTAGCACCTAGGTTGGCAGACAACAGTACTAGCACCTAGGTTGATAGACAACAGTGCTAGCACCTAGGTTGGTAGACAACAGTACTAGTACCTAGGTTTGTAGACAACAGTGCTAGCACTTAGGTTGGTAAACAACAGTGTTAGCACCTAGATTGGTATACAACAGTACTAGCACATAGGTTGGTAGACAACAGTGCTAGCACTTAGGTTGGTAAACAACAGTGCTAGCACCTAGTTTGGTGGACAACAGTACTAGCACTTAGGTTGGTAAACAACAGTGTTAGTACCTAGATTGGTAGACAACAGTGCTAACACCTAGGTTGGTAGATAACAGTACTAGCACCTAGGTTGGTAGACAACAGTACTAGCACCTAGGTTAGTAGACTACAGTACCAGCACCTAGGTTGGTAGACAACAGTGCTAGCACCTAGGTTGGTAGACAACAGTGCTAGCTCCTAGGTTGGTAGACAACAGTGCTCACACCTATGTTGGTAGACAACAGTGCTCACACCTATGTTGGTAGACAACAGTGCTCACACCTATGTTGGTAGACAACAGTGCTCACACCTATGTTGGTAGACAACAGTGCTCACACCGATGTTGGTAGACAAGAGTGCTCCCACCTGTGTTGATAGACAACAGTGGTCACACCTATGTTGGTAAACAACAGTGCTCACACCTATGTTGGGAGACAACAGCGCTCATGCATGTGCTCGTAGACAACAGTGCTCACACCTATGTTGGTAAACAACATTGTTCACAACTATGTTGATAGACAACAGTGCTCACACCTGTGCTGGCAGACAACAGTGCTCACACCTAAGTTGGTAGACAACAGTGCTCAAACCTATGTTGGTAGACAACAGTGCTCACATCTATGTTGGGAGACAGCAGTGTTCACTCCTATGTTGGTAGACAACAGCGCTCACACCTATGATGGTAGACAACAATGTTTACACCTATGTTGGGAGACAACAGTGCTCACGCCTATGTTGGTAGACAACAGTGCTCACACCTATGTTGGTAGATAACAGTGCTCACACCTATGTTGGTAGACAACAGTGCTCACACCTATGTTGGGAGTCAGCAGTGCTCACACCTATGTTCGTAGACAACAGTGCTCACACCTATGTTGGGAGTCAACAGTGCTCACACCTATGTTGGGAGACAACAATGTTCACACCTATGTTGGTAGACAACAGTGCTCACATCTGTGTTGGCGGACAAAAGTGCTCACACAAATGTTGGTAGACAACAGTGCTCACTCTTATGTTCATAGAAAACTGTTGCTAAAACCTACGTTAGTGTACAGTAATGCTCACACCTATGTTGGTAGAGAACAGTGCTCACACCTAGGCTGATAGACAACAAGGCTAACTTCTAGATTGGTAAACAACAGTGATAACACGTATGTTGGTAGAAAACAATACTCACACCTATGTTGGTAGACAACAGTGCTTGCACCTATGTTGTAGACAACAGTGCTAACACCTAGGTTGGTAGACAACAGTACTAGCATCTAGGTTGGTAGACAACAGTGCTCACAGCTAGGTTGGTAGACAACAGTGGTAGCATCTAGTTTGGTAGACAACAGTGCTCACAGCTAGGTTGGTAGACAACAGTGCTCACAGCTAGATTGGTAGACAACAGTGCTCGTACCTAGATTGGTAGAAACAGTGCTAGCACTGAAGTTGGTAGACAATAGTGCTAGCACCTAGGTTGGTAGACAACAGTGCTAGCACCTAGGTTGGTAACAACAGTGCTAGCACCTACGTTGGTAGACAACAGTGCTAGCACCTAGGTTTGAAGACAACAGTGCTAGCATCTAAATTGGCAGACAACAGTGCTAGAACCTAGGTTGGTAGACAACAGTCCTAGCACCTACGTTGGTAGACAACAGTGCTAGCACCTAGGTTGGCAGACAACTGTGATAGCATCTAGGTTGGCAGACAACAGTGTTAGCACCTAGGTTGGCAGACAACAGTACTAGCACCTAGGTTGATAGACAACAGTGCTAGCACCTAGGTTGGTAGACAACAGTGCTAGTACCTAGGTTGGTAGACAACAGTGCTAGCACTTAGGTTGGTAAACAACAGTGTTAGCACCTAGATTGGTATACAACAGTACTAGCACCTAGGTTGGTAGACAACAGTGCTAGCACTTAGGTTGGTAAACAACAGTGCTAGCACCTAGTTTGGTGAACAACAGTACTAGCACTTAGGTTGGTAAACAACAGTGTTAGCACCTAGATTGGTAGACAACAGTGCTAGCACCTAGGTTGGTAGATAACAGTACTAGCACCTAGGTTGGTAGACAACAGTACTAGCACCTAGGTTAGTAGACGACAGTACTAGCACCTAGGTTGGTAGACAACAGTGCTAGCACCTAGGTTGGTAGACAACAGTGCTAGCACCTAGGTTGGTAGACAACAGTGATAGCACCTAGGCTGGTAGACAACAGTGCTAGCACCTAGGTTGTTAGACAACAGTGCTAGCACCTAGGTTGGTAGACAACAGTGCTAGCACCTAGGTTGGTAGACAACAGTGCTAGCACCTAGGTTGGTAGACAACAGTGCTAGCACCTACGTTGGTAGACAACAGTGCTAGCACCTAGGTTGGTAGACAACAGTGCTAGCACCTAGGTTGGTAGACAACAGTACTAGCACCTAGGCTGGTAGACAACAGTGCTAGCACCTAGGTTGGTAGACAACAGTACTAGCACCTAGGTTGGTAGACAACAGTTCTAGCACCTAGGTTGGTAGACAACAGTACTAGCACCAAGGTTGGCAGACAACAGTGCTAGCACCTAGGTTGGTAGACAACAGTACTAGCACCTAGGTTGGTAGACAGCAGCACTTGCACCAAGGTTGGTAGACAACAGTACTTGCACCAAGGTTGGTAGACAACAGTACTAGCACCTAGGTTGGTAGACAGCAGCACTAGCACCTAGGTTGGTAGACAACAGTACTAGCACCTAGGTTGGTAGACAGCAGCACTAGCACCTATGTTGGTAGACAACAGTACTAGCACCTAGGTTGGTAGACAACAGTATTAGCACCTAGGTTGGTAGACAGCAGCACTAGCACCTAGGTTGGTAGACAACAGTGCTAGCACCTAGGTTGGTAGACAACAGTACTAGCACCTAGGTTGGTAGACAACAGTACTAGCACCTAGGTTGGTAGACAGCAGCACTAGCACCTAGGTTGGTAGACAGCAGCACTAGCACCTAGGTTGGTAGACAACAGTACTAGCACCTAGGTTGGTAGACAGCAGCACTAGCACCTAGGTTGGTAGACAACAGTGCTAGCACCTAGGTTGGTAGACAACAGTACTAGCACCTAGGTTGGTATACAACAGTACTAGCACCTAGGTTGGTAGACAACAGTACTAGCACCTAGGTTGGTAGACAACAGTGCTAGCACCTACGTTGGTAGACAACAGTGCTAGCACCTAGGTTGGTAGACAACAGTGCAAGCACCTAGGTTGGTAGACAACAGTACTAGCACCTAGGCTGGTAGACAACAGTGCTAGCACCTAGGTTGGTAGACAACAGTACTAGCACCTAGGTTGGTAGACAACAGCTCTAGCACCTAGGTTGGTAGACAACAGTACTAGCACCAAGGTTGGCAGACAACAGTGCTAGCACCTAGGTTGGTAGACAACAGTACTAGCACCTAGGTTGGTAGACAGCAGCACTTGCACCAAGGTTGGTAGACAACAGTACTTGCACCAAGGTTGGTAGACAACAGTACTAGCACCTAGGTTGGTAGACAGCAGCACTAGCACCTAGGTTGGTAGACAACAGTACTAGCACCTAGGTTGGTAGACAGCAGCACTAGCACCTAGGTTGGTAGACAACAGTACTAGCACCTAGGTTGGTAGACAACAGTATTAGCACCTAGGTTGGTAGACAGCAGCACTAGCACCTAGGTTGGTAGACAACAGTGCTAGCACCTAGGTTGGTAGACAACAGTACTAGCACCTAGGTTGGTAGACAACAGTACTAGCACCTAGGTTGGTAGACAGCAGCACTAGCACCTAGGTTGGTAGACAGCAGCACTAGCACCTAGGTTGGTAGACAACAGTACTAGCACCTAGGTTGGTAGACAGCAGCACTAGCACCTAGGTTGGTAGACAACAGTGCTAGCACCTAGGTTGGTAGACAACAGTACTAGCACCTAGGTTGGTAGACAACAGTACTAGCACCTAGGTTGGTAGACAACAGTGCTAGCACCTAGGTTGGTATACAACAGTACTAGCACCTAGGTTGGTAGACAACAGTACTAGCACCTAGGTTGGTAGACAACAGTGCTAGCACCTAGGTTGGTAGACAACAGTACTAGCACCTAGGTTGGTAGACAACAGTACTAGCACCTAGGTTGGTAGACAACAGTACTAGCACCTAGGTTGGTAGACAACAGTACTAGCACAATTTTTTAGATAATTTTAAAATTTTAATCTTGGTATTATATATGAACATAGTTTTAACGTAAACTTGAGTCAGAATTTTTTTTTAGAGAATCTATTACGTAACTCGAAGGGTTCAATAATATTAAGCAGTAAAGGAATGTAAACAGTATTCTTGGGACAGGGATGGAGTGAATAATGGTGAAAGTTTTTCTTTTTCGGGCCACCCTGCCTTGGTGGGAATCGGCCGATGTGTTAATAATTAATATAAAACAAAGTTCTAAATGTCGGACAGGAAAATAACCATGCCACATATATACTAAATAATAAAAATCTTAATATTACTGATTGCGATAAAGATTTGAGAGTTCTGGTTAGCAGTAATCTGAAACCAAGACAACAGTGCGTAAGTATTCACAATAAAGCTAACAGAGTCCTTGTCTTCATATCAAGAAACATAAATAATAGAAATCCTCAGGTTGTTCTTCAACTCTATATATCCTTGGTTAGGTCTCATTTAGGACACTTGTGCAACATCTGGGTATCTTTATTGTAGACGTTTCGCCATCCAGTGTCTTTATCAATACAAATTCTTGGACATAATAAGAAATACGAAGAACTATATACAAAAGATGAGGTAATCAGTCCCTCAGCCTTGGAGGTGGTGTTTAGAGCACCGTGGTTGTAGAGATTCTCTACAATTCCTGAACAATTCCTTACTGAGGTATCGGAACGCTATTCTCAGGTTTGTCAGGCGCCCATACGCTGCAGCAGTTATCTGGATGATGTTCGCCTCAAGAGATGTCGTCGGAATTATAATCACCCAAAGATCCTCTTCCTTGAGTGAAATTTGTTGTTAAATTAGACACATGTGCAACTCTTGGGTATCTTTAATGAGGAAACGTTTCGCCACACAGTGGCTTCATCAGTCCATACAAAGGATAAACTTGAAGAACAGGAGGAGAATGAGGTAATCAGTCCCTCAGCCTTGAGTCGATGTGGTCAGTCCATCAATCTTGAATAGAATTTCTAGGTAGTAGCCCAGTTTTAATTGTTGTTAGTAGCACACACAGCGTCTCTGCTCTCTCTCTAAGGACCCATGGAGATATGTCTGGTCCCACCGCCTTTCAGGTATCTAATTCACTTAGCAACGTCTTCACCTCCTCCTCGGTTGTAGATATTTCGTGCAGCACATGTTGGTGTACCCTTCTATTGCAGCTTACCAGAGTCCTTCCTGTCTCCACTGCAAATATTTCTTTAAATCTCATGTTGCACTCCTCTCATACTTCTCTGTCGTTTCTTGTGATCTCCCTTCCTTCCTTCCTCAGCCTGATTACCTGATCCTTGAGTGTTGTTTTCCTCCTGATGCGGCTATACAACAGCTTCGGGTAAGACTTTGCTTTCGATGCTATGACATTTTCATATTGCCACTGGGCCTCCCTCCTTATCTGTGAATATTCGTTTCTGGCTCTTCGACTAATCTCTTTATTCTTCTGTACTTTTTCCATTCTCTAGCACACTTAGTTTTTGCCTCTCTACACCTTTGGGTGAACCAAGGGCTCGTTCTGGTCTTCCCATTATTTCTGTTGCCCTTGGTAACGAACCTCTCTTCTGCCTCCTTGCATTTTGTTGTCACGTAGTCCATCGTTTCTTTTACTGATTTTCCTGCTAGTTCTCTTTCTCACTGAACCTCTTGCAGGAAATTTTGATGCCTGTGTGGAGACCCCGTTTTTAGTTTGCCTTGTCCCATCCTACTCCTGCTTCCCTCTCCACTAGTAACTCTACTATGTATTCGAAGCTCAGAACCACGTGATCACTAGCTCCGAGAGGCATTTTGTAAGTGATGTCCTTGATGTCTGAACTACTCAAGATGAATATGAGGTCCAATCTTGTTGGGTCATCCTCTCCTCTCCTCTCTCTCTGGTAGTGTCCCTAACTTGTTGATACATGAGGTTTTCTAGTACCACCTCCATCATTTTGGCTTTCTATGTTTCGGGTCCTCACTGTGGCTTTAGGTTTTCCCAGTCAATCCCCTTGTGACTGGCATCACTCAAAACTAGTAACTTTGCCCTACCCATGTAAGCCCTTCTGGCTACCTCAGCTAGTGTGTTGCTCTCTTCATATTCTTTTCTTGGCCTCCTGCTGTTCTGTGGTAGGTTGTACATTACTGCAATCACCACCTTAGAACCTCCAGACTGAATTGTTCCTACTATATAGTGCCTTTTGCCCATTCTGTTCATTCCTTCCATTTCCTCAAATCCCCATCAGTTTCTGATGAGCAGCGCATCTCCTCCTCCCTCTCTGCTCCCTCTATCTTTCTTCAGGATCTGATTGATATCCAGATGGAAAGATCCCATTTGTTTTCACCCCTGTGAGTTTCGTTTCTGAGAGTGCTATGATGTCTTAAGACGTCTCCTTGATTCTTTCATGCCGCTTCTCACATTTATGTTATTCTATTCGCATTGTGCAAAAAAACCTTCGACTTTCTTTTTATTACTATGATTTGGGGGGTACATTGGGGTTGGGGAAGCAGGAGACCTGGCAAGGTACTATGGGGGGGTTGCTGTGAAGGTGGATTTTGTGGTTGGGGGTTTGGGCTGTGGGTATGTATGGCTTGTGGGTTTTGAGTTAGTCTGCTTGGTTGCAGTGGGGTTGTCGGGGTTGAGGGCCTTCTGTAGGTGGTTCTGATGGGGGTTGTATTTGCTTTTCCTCCAAAGTCTGGTTTCTGCCCATCTCCATCCTTGCCTCTCTTTCCTCCTTGTGCCTGTACCCTTTCTTTCAGTTTCCATCTTTCTTCTCATGTTCCGTCATGGTCGAGGTACATCTGCTGGTACATTGATGTGTCCCTTAATTGTACTTTCTCCTGCAGGATCCTATTTTGCGCCTTTTCTGACTTGAAAATCACCTTGACTGGTTCGTTTCTTTCCTTTATAAACCTCCCTATTTTCAGAAAATTTGACAGCTGGGGTCATGTCGTCCTATCCTATTGTTTTCATGATACTTTCAATCATGTTTGTCTCTCCCTGTCATTTTGCTTCGTAAGTTTCCCCCTCAACTTCCTGGAGCCCATGATCAAAGACTGACCTCTCCCTTTCATCCTTCCACTGCATTTGCCTTTGTATCGCCTAATTTGATTTAATTACCTCCATCGCAGCTTTCCTTTCTTCAACCCCCTCTCTATCTGTTGTCCCTGTGCCCAATTGCCTGTTATTTTTCCCTCAACACCGCTATGGTCTATAAGGGCCTCTGCATATAGCTTAGCTCTTTCGTTTCCTTCAGCCCTCTTGTTTGTTGCTGGTGTGCTCCTCGTCTTTTCCCGGGCTCCACGGTGGTCTGATAGGGCCTCTTGCATACAGCTTAACTCCTTTGTTCCCTTCAGCCCTCTCGTTTGTTGCTAATGACGTTCCTTATGTCATGCCAGTATTGTTCTTTGGTTATTTAGACTGTTTTAGCTTTTGTCCTACACTCACGACCAACATTCAGGACCTGCACCCACGACATTCACCCACGACATTCACCCACGAACCACACCCACGACCTACTCCCACGACCTACACCCACGATCTATACTCACGACCTATATCCACAACCTATCCCATGATATTCACTCACGAACTACACCCACGACCTTCAACCACGACCTTTACCCTCGACCTACACCAACGACCTGCACCAACGACCTGCTGACACTAATGTCTCGTTAACTACCTGTCAGTACCATGAACACATTAGAAGTTTAATGACGTCCCCCGCTGAGAAGAGATTGTCTTCTTCCTCACCTGTTTATGAGGTCAGGGATAACTGGTGCGTCACTTCTCTCAGCAAGGTTCTCCTCCTACGTCACTTCTTTCAGCGAAGTTCTCCTCCTACGTCACTTCTCTCAGCAAAGCTGTCTTCCTACGTCACTTCTTTCAGTAAGGTTGTCCTCCAACGTCACTTGTCTCAGCAAGGCAGTCCTCCCACGTCACTTGTCTCAGCAAGGCAGTCCTCCCACGTCACTTGTCTCAGCAAGGCAGTACTCCCACGTCACTTGTCTCAGCAAGGCAGTACTCCCACGTCACTTGTCTCAGCAAGGCAGTCCTCCCACGTCACTTGTCTCAGCAAGGCAGTCCTCCCACGTCACTTGCCTCAGCAAGGCAGTACTCCCACGTCACTTGTCTCAGCAAGGCAGTACTCCCGCATCACTGGGAAGTTGCTCCCAGAGATGAGACTGAAGTTAAAAACATTAACGAATAATTTACTTTTCACAACTCAGAATTTCCTTGGAAATGTTTAGTCCAACAAAGACGCAGAGTAGACGCGGCGGTCATCTTATTTTCACAGGATACATGTTGGTAGTAGTGGTGGTTAATAAGTAATTAAGTCTATTTAGGTATACACAAATGTAATAACACAGATTATCATACATAGCAGAATATGTGTAGAGAGCCTAGGAAAACCCCAAAAAGGTCAGACCAAGTGACATATTTCTTGTTCCCCCTGAAGCAACGTCTTGCCATAGACAAGAGGTGTATAAACGTAAAACAGGAATAAATAAAGGGGATGTAAATAGCGTGCTGAAAATTTCCAGCCAAGACAGGACTCGCAGCAATGGTTTCAAGTTAGAAAAATTCAGATTCAGGAAGGATATAGGAAAGCACTGGTTTGGTAATAGAGTTGTGGATGAGTGGAACAAACTCCCGAGTACCGTCATAGAAGCGAAAACGTTGTGTAGTTTTAAAAATAGGTTAGCTAAATACATGAGTGGGTGTGGGTGGGTGTGAGTTAAACCTTACTAGCTTGTGCTACTAGGTCAGATGCCGTGCCCCTTCCTTTAGAGGCAGTGACCTGACTAGGTGGGTCATTGGTCTAAGTCAGGGGGTGACATGGACCTGATTCGCATGGGTCAGTAGGCCTGCTGCAGTGTTCCTTCTTTCTTATGTTCTTAAGAGTTGGTATCATGACCCTCGGCGGTGAGGGAGAAGGTTGTAAATAGGTTGTGCCTGTGTTTCCTGTTGTATCACCTGTTAGTGTGTAGCTGTTGTGTGTCACCTGTTAGTGTGTAGCTGTTGCGTGTCACCTGTGTTACTGTTGTGTCATCTGTTGACATAATAATGTTATGACACTTGTTGATGTGTTACTACTGTGACACTTGTTGATGGGTTACTGTTGTGACACTTGTTACTTGATATGAAAGTTAAGGCACATGTGCAACATCTAGTTATCTCTATTGTAGACGTTTCGCCATCCAGTGGCTTTATTGTATACCTTTCTTGCACAACTTGTCAGACACTGCAACATCATGGAATCTTGGTTCAGAGGACATCTACAATGACCTTCTTCACGACTACTACAACTAACCATCCCTTTACGTAGGACTTACTTCCACTGGGGAATCCCGTCTACCAGTAACTATGTCCTCGTCTGCTACACGTCCCTATCCACTGACACCCATGTAAGCGCCTGCCTGTGAGTCTCTACCACCACGGTGCTCTAAACACCAACTCCAAGACTGAGGCACTGATTACCTCTTCTTTTGTATATAGTTCTACTGTCTTCTAGTTATGTCCTGGAATTTGTATTGATAAAGCCACTGGATGGCGAAACGTCTACAATAAAGATACCCAGATGTTGCACATGTGTCTTAACTTTCATATTGTCGGTATTGTATAGCTTTCTTGCACAACTTGTTGAAGTGTTAGTGTTGTGTCACTTGTTGAAGTGTTAGTGTTGTGTTACTTGTTTAAGTGTTAGTGTTGTGTCACTTGTTGAAGTGTTAGTGTTGTGTCACTTGTTGAAGTGTTAGTGTTGTGTCACTTGTTGAAGTGTTAGTGTTGTGTCACTTGTTGAAGTGTTAGTGTTGTGTCACTTGTTGAAGTGTTAGTGTTGTGTCACTTGTTGAAGTGTTAGTGTTGTGTCACTTGTTGAAGTGTTAGTGTTGTGTCACTTGTTAAAGTGTTAGTGTTGCGTCACTTGTTAAAGTGTTAGTGTTGTGTTACTTGTTTAAGTGTTAGTGTTGTGTCACTTGTTGAAGTGTTAGTGTTGTGTCACTTGTTGAAGTGTTAGTGTTGTGTCACTTGTTGAAGTGTTAGTGTTGTGTCACTTGTTGAAGTGTTAGTGTTGTGTCACTTGTTGAAGTGTTAGTGTTGTGTCACTTGTTGAAGTGTTAGTGTTGTGTCACTTGTTGAAGTGTTAGTGTTGTGTTACTTGTTGAAGTGTTAGTGTTGTGTCACTTGTTGAAGTGTTAGTGTTGTGTCACTTGTTGAAGTGTTAGTGTTGTGTCACTTGTTGAAGTGTTAGTGTTGTGTCACTTGTTGAAGTGTTAGTGTTGTGTCACTTGTTGAAGTGTTAGTGTTGTGTCACTTGTTGAAGTGTTAGTGTTGTGTCACTTGTTGAAGTGTTAGTGTTGTGTTACTTGTTGAAGTGTTACAATTAATACAACGTCATGCAGACACATTTTTTATTCAAGTTTCCAGAGCATGTGACTCGCATTTTTAAAGCTTCTAGTTCTTAAGGTACACACACACACACACACACACACACACACACACACACACACACACACACACACACACACACACACACACACACACACACACACACACACACACACACACACACACAAGAGAGAGAGGGGTGGGTTGATTGCATCTTCTTGGACTGCAAGAAGGCCTTTGACACAGTTCCTCACAAGAGATTAGTGCAGAAGCTAGAGCATCAGGCGCATATAACAGGAAGGGCACTGCAATGGATCAGAGAATACCTGACAGGGAGGCAACAACGAGTCATGGTACGTAATGATGTATCACAGTGGGCACCTGTGACGAGCGGGGTCCCACAGGGGTCGGTCCTAGGACCAGTGCTATTTTTGGTATATGTGAACGACATGACGGAAGGGTTAGACTCAGAAGTGTCCCTGTTTGCAGATGATGTGAAGTTAATGAGGAGAATTAAATCTGATGAGGACCAGGCAGGACTTCAAAGAAACCTGGACAGACTGGACACCTGGTCCAGCAAATGGCTTCTCGAATTTAATCCTGCCAAATGCAAAGTCATGAAGATAGGGGAAGGGCACAGAAGACCACAGACAGAGTATAGGCTAGGTGGCCAAAGACTGCAAACCTCACTCAAGGAGAAAGATCTTGGGGTGAGTATAACACCGAGCATGTCTCCGGAAGCACATATCAATCAAATAACTGCTGCAGCATATGGGCGCCTGGCAAACCTGAGAACAGCATTCCGATACCTTAGTAAGGAATCATTCAAGACACTGTACACCGTGTATGTCAGGCCCATACTGGAGTATGCAGCACCTGTTTGGAACCCGCACTTGATAAAGCACGTCAAGAAACTAGAGAAAGTACAAAGGTTTGCAACAAGGTTAGTTCCAGAGCTAAGGGGAATGTCCTATGAAGAAAGATTAAGGGAAATCGGCCTGACGACACTGGAGGACAGGAGGGTCAGGGGAGACATGATAACGACATATAAAATACTGCGTGGAATAGACAAGGTGGACAAGGACAGGATGTTCCAGGGAGGGGACACAGAAACAAGAGGCCACAATTGGAAGTTGAAGACACAAATGAGTCAGAGAGATAGTAGGAAGTATTTCTTCAGTCATAGAGTTGTAAGGCAGTGGAATAGCCTAGAAAATGACGTAGTGGAGGCAGGAACCATACACAGTTTTAAGACGAGGTTTGATAAAGCTCATGGAGCGGGGAGAGAGAGGGCCTAGTAGCAACCGGTGAAGAGGCGGGGGCCAGGAGCTAGGACTCGAACCCTGCAACCACAAATAGGTGAGTACAAATAGGTGAGTACACACACACACACACACACATACACACACACACACACACACACACACACACACACACACACACACACACACACACACACACACACACACACACACACACACACACACACACACACACACACACACACACACACACACACACACACACACACACACACACACACACACACACACAAGACAACGTATATCTCACCTGGTCAGTCCGTTTTGTTATGCAAAATAGACTTTTAGTAGGTTAATTAAGCTCTACCTGTGGTAGAGCTTCATCAAGCCAAGTCTTGTGTATTAATATCTCTGAAATGATCCTGACTTTCAAAGCTCTAGTACTGAACTTCTTATTTCTCCCCCCCCCACTTCCAAAGTTCCATTCCGGATAATCATTTTCGCCTGATCTTCTCCACCACTTGCTTAAACTCCAACAGCCACTTCTTTATACACTGATTAAGCACACTCACACACTCCTGCTGGAATGTTGGAGCCAATACGTACTTTTATGACCTCCTTCACACCTTCCTTCAATTTCTCCCTGAGGAGAGGAGAGGGAAGGAGGTGAGAGAGAGAGTGAGAGGAAATTCAGGAAGTAGGCAGTAATGTGATTGATTATCAGAAACCAGTGAAGTTGACTGTCGTGGCTCCGAGGGGAAGTAAGAACGACGAGAGGGGAAGAAGGGAGGGAGGGAGGGAGGAAGGGGGGGAAGGAGAGAGGGAAGCACGGCGTAGAGGGAGGAAGGGGGGGAAGGAGAGAGGGAAGCACGGCGTAGAGGGAGGATGGGAGGAAGGAGAATACAGGTAGCTAGGGAACTAGGGTGTTTTGGTAGAGAGATCAAACTTCAGGTGTCTTATGAAATCTACTGTCAGAGGTTAGTTAGTTTAGTTTAATATGTTTATTATGCACCCCATACCCATCCTGTGGGCGGTAGTCAAAAGATTACAGAGGTACATAATGGGTCCAGGGACTGGGCCACAAAGTTTTGATAGCTGAGCAAGTTACAGAGGTAATGAATTCACAATTTACAAAGGTAATGAACTC
>NC_091293.1:59366218-59376218 GCF_038502225.1 Cherax quadricarinatus
TGAGGGACATTGTCACGTCTACCAGTGTGAGGGACATTGTCACGTCTACCAGTGTGAGGGACATTGTCACGTCTACCAGTGTGAGGGACATTGTCACGTCTACCAGTGTGAGGGACATTGTCACGTCTACCAGTGTGAGGGACATTGTCATGTCTACCAGTGTGAGGGACATTGTCACGTCTACCAGTGTGAGGGACATTATCACGTCTACCAGTGTGAGGGACATTGTCACGTCTACCAGTGTGAGGGACATTGTCACGTCTACCAGTGTGAGGGACATTGTCACGTCTACCAGTGTGAGGGACATTGTCACGTCTACCAGTGTGAGGGACATTGTCACGTCTACCAGTGTGAGGGACATTGTCACGTCTACCAGTGTGAGGGACATTGTCACGTCTACCAGTGTGACCAGTGTGAGGGACATTCTCATGTCTACCAGTGTGAGGGACATTGTCACGTCTACCAGTGTGAGGGACATTGTCACGTCTACCAGTGTGAGGGACATTGTCACGTCTACCAGTGTTGTCACGAGTGGAGGGACATTATCACGTCTACCAGTGTGAGGGACATTGTCACGTCTACCAGTGTGAGGGACATTGTCACGTCTACCAGTGTGAGGGACATTATCACGTCTACCAGTGTGAGGGACATTATCACGTCTACCAGTGTGAGGGACATTGTCACGTCTACCAGTGTGAGGGACATTATCACGTCTACCAGTGTGAGGGACATTATCACGTCTACCAGTGTGAGGGACATTGTCACGTCTACCAGTGTGAGGGACATTGTCACGTCTACCAGTGTGAGGGACATTATCACGTCTACCAGTGTGAGGGACATTATCACGTCTACCAGTGTGAGGGACATTGTCACGTCTACCAGTGTGAGGGACATTGTCACGTCTACCAGTGTGAGGGACATTGTCACGTCTACCAGTGTGAGGGACATTGTCACGTCTACCAGTGTGAGGGACATTATCACGTCTACCAGTGTGAGGGACATTGTCACGTCTACCAGTGTGAGGGACATTGTCACGTCTACCAGTGTGAGGGACATTGTCACGTCTACCAGTGTGAGGGACATTGTCACGTCTACCAGTGTGAGGGACATTATCACGTCTACCAGTGTGAGGGACATTGTCACGTCTACCAGTGTGAGGGACATTATCACGTCTACCAGTGTGAGGGACATTATCACGTCTACCAGTGTGAGGGACATTGTCACGTCTACCAGTGTGAGGGACATTGTCACGTCTACCAGTGTGAGGGACATTGTCACGTCTACCAGTGTGAGGGACATTGTCACGTCTACCAGTGTGAGGGACATTGTCACGTCTACCAGTGTGAGGGACATTATCACGTCTACCAGTGTGAGGGACATTGTCACGTCTACCAGTGTGAGGGACATTGTCACGTCTATCACGTCTAGTGTGAGGGACATTGTCACGTCTACCAGTGTGAGGGACATTGTCACGTCTACCAGTGTGAGGGACATTGTCACGTCTACCAGTGTGAGGGACATTGTCACGTCTACCAGTGTGAGGGACATTGTCACGTCTACCAGTGTGAGGGACATTGTCACGTCTACCAGTGTGAGGGACATTGTCACGTCTACCAGTGTGAGGGACATTGTCACGTCTACCAGTGTGAGGGACATTGTCACGTACCAGTGTGAGGGACATTGTCACGTCTACCAGTGTGAGGGACATTGTCACGTCTACCAGTGTGAGGGACATTCACGTCTACCAGTGTGAGGGACATCACGTCTACCAGTGTGAGGGACATTGTCACGTCTACCAGTGTGAGGGACATTGTCACGTCTACCAGTGTGAGGGACATTGTCACGTCTACCAGTGTGAGGGACATTGTCACGTCTACCAGTGTGAGGGACATTGTCACGTCTACCAGTGTGAGGGACATTGTCACGTCTACCAGTGTGAGGGACATTGTCACGTCTACCAGTGTGAGGGACATTATCACGTCTACCAGTGTGAGGGACATTGTCACGTCTACCAGTGTGAGGGACATTGTCACGTCTACCAGTGTGAGGGACATTATCACGTCTACCAGTGTGAGGGACATTGTCACGTCTACCAGTGTGAGGGACATTGTCACGTCTACCAGTGTGAGGGACATTGTCACGTCTACCAGTGTGAGGGACATTGTCACGTCTACCAGTGTGAGGGACATTGTCACGTCTACCAGTGTGAGGGACATTGTCATGTCTACCAGTGTGAGGGACATTGTCACCTAGTGTGAGGGAGATTTTCACGTCTACCAGTGTGAGGGACATTGTCACGTCTACCAGTGTGAGGGACATTGTCACGTCTACCAGTGTGAGGGACATTGTCACGTCTACCAGTGTGAGGGACACTGTCACACGTCTACCAGTGTGAGGGACATTATCACGTCTACCAGTGTGAGGGACATTGTCACGTCTACCAGTGTGAGGGACATTATCACGTCTACCAGTGTGAGGGACATTGTCACGTCTACCAGTGTGAGGGACATTATCACGTCTACCAGTGTGAGGGACATTGTCACGTCTACCAGTGTGAGGGACATTGTCACGTCTACCAGTGTGAGGGACATTGTCACGTCTACCAGTGTGAGGGACATTGTCACGTCTACCAGTGTGAGGGACATTGTCACGTCTACCAGTGTGAGGGACATTGTCACGTCTACCAGTGTGAGGGACATTATCACGTCTACCAGTGTGAGGGACATTATCACGTCTACCAGTGTGAGGGACATTGTCACGTCTACCAGTGTGAGGGACATTATCACGTCTACCAGTGTGAGGGACATTGTCACGTCTACCAGTGTGAGGGACATTGTCACGTCTACCAGTGTGAGGGACATTGTCACGTCTACCAGTGTGAGGGACATTGTCACGTCTACCAGTGTCAGGGACATTATCAAGTCTACCAGTGTGAGGGACATTATCACGTCTACCAGTGTGAGGGACATTATCACGTCTACCAGTGTGAGGGACATTATCACGTCTACCAGTGTGAGGGACATTATCACGTCTACCAGTGTGAGGGACATTATCACGTCTACCAGTGTGAGGGACATTGTCACGTCTACACGTCTACCAGTGTGAGGGACATTATCACGTCTACCAGTGTGAGGGACATTGTCACGTCTACCAGTGTGAGGGACATTATCACGTCTACCAGTGTGAGGGACATTATCACGTCTACCAGTGTGAGGGACATTGTCACGTCTACCAGTGTGAGGGACATTATCACGTCTACCAGTGTGAGGGACATTATCACGTCTACCAGTGTGAGGGACATTGTCACGTCTACCAGTGTGAGGGACATTATCACGTCTACCAGTGTGAGGGACATTATCACGTCTACCAGTGTGAGGGACATGGTCACCAGTCTACCAGTGTGAGGGACATTATCACGTCTACCAGTGTGAGGGACATTATCACGTGAGGGACATTATCATGTCTATCAGTGTGAAGGACATTATCACGTCTACCAGTGTGAGGGACATTATCACGTCTACCAGTGTGAGGGACATTGTCACGTCTACCAGTGTGAGGGACATTATCACGTCTACCAGTGTGAGGGACATTATCACGTCTACCAGTGTGAGGGACATTGTCACGTCTACCAGTGTGAGGGACATTATCACGTCTACCAGTGTGAGGGACATTGTCACGTCTACCAGTGTGAGGGACATTGTCACGTCTACCAGTGTGAGGGACATTATCACGTCTACCAGTGTGAGGGACATTATCACGTCTACCAGTGTGAGGGACATTGTCACGTCTACCAGTGTGAGGGACATTGTCACGTCTACCAGTGTGAGGGACATTGTCACGTCTACCAGTGTGAGGGACATTGTCACGTCTACCAGTGTGAGGGACATTGTCACGTCTACCAGTGTGAGGGACATTGTCACGTCTACCAGTGTGAGGGACATTATCACGTCTACCAGTGTGAGGGACATTATCACGTCTACCAGTGTGAGGGACATTATCACGTCTACCAGTGTGAGGGACATTGTCACGTCTACCAGTGTGAGGGACATTATCACGTCTACCAGTGTGAGGGACATTATCACGTCTACCAGTGTGAGGGACATTATCACGTCTACCAGTGTGAGGGACATTATCACGTCTACCAGTGTGAGGGACATTGTCACGTCTACCAGTGTGAGGGACATTGTCACGTCTACCAGTGTGAGGGACATTGTCACGTCTACCAGTGTGAGGGACATTGTCACGTCTACCAGTGTGAGGGACATTGTCACGTCTACCAGTGTGAGGGACATTATCACGTCTACCAGTGTGAGGGACATTGTCACGTCTACCAGTGTGAGGGACATTATCACGTCTACCAGTGTGAGGGACATTGTCACGTCTACCAGTGTGAGGGACATTGTCACGTCTACCAGCACATGTGTAGACAGTGTTTACATGGAAAAAAATTATGAACAACACTCTGGCCCACTTTGGTGGACCAGAGTTCCGGACCATGGACCATCTGAAGGACCAGAGTTCCGGACCATGGACCATCTGAAGGACCAGAGTTCCGGACCATGGACCATCTGAAGGACCAGAGTTCCGGACCATGGACCATCTGAAGGACCAGAGTTCCGGACCATGGACCATCTGAAGGACCAGAGATCCGGACCATGGACCATCTGAAGGACCAGAGTTCTGGACCATGGACCTTCTGAAGGACCAGAGTTCCGGACCATGGACCATCTGAAGGACCAGAGTTCCGGACCGTGGACCATCTGAAGGACCAGAGTTCCGGACCATGGACCATCTGAAGGACCAGAGTTCCGGACCATGGACCACCTGGTGGACCAGAGTTCCGGACCATGGACCACCTGGTGGACCAGAGTTCCGGACCATGGACCACCTGGTGGACCAGAGTTCCGGACCATGGACCACCTGGTGGACCAGAGTTCCGGACCATGGACCACCTGGTGGACCAGAGTTCCAGACCATGGACCACCTGGTGGACTAGAGTTCCAGACCATGGACCACCTGGTGGACTAGAGTTCCAGACCATGGACCACCTGGTGGACCAGAGTTCCAGACCATGGACCACCTGGTGGATCAGAGTTCCAGACCATGGACCACCTGGTGGGCTAGAGTTTCAGACCATGGACCACCTGGTGGACCAGAGTTCCGGACCATGGACCACCTGGTGGACCAGAGTTCCAGACCATGGACCACCTGGTGAACCAGAGTTCCAGACCATGGACCACCTGGTGGACCAGAGTTCCGGACCATGGACCACCTGGTGGACCAGAGTTCCGGACCATGGACCACCTGGTGGACCAGAGTTCCAGACCATGGACCACCTGGTTGACCAGAGTTCCGGAAAATGAACCACCTGGTGGACCAGAGTTCCAGACCATGGACCACCTGGTGGACCAGAGTTCCAGACCATGGACCACATGGTGGACTAGAGTTCCAGACCATGGACCACCTGGTGGACCAGAGTTCCGGTCCATGGACCACCTGGTGGACCAGAGTTCCAGATTATATAATTATTTTTATTATTGGGAAACACTAAACCCGTAAGGTTCGCACAGCTCCGGGGACATTCAAAGTAATCACTTTATAATTCAAGTAAGGAGATGAATAGATCCAATTTCTTGGAACAAGAGCCCCTTAGTTTCGAGACCCCTGTTCCATGGAGGGAGTTACTTTGGTGTAATACCTATTACTTTGTACCATCAAATGAACCAACATTTTTTCTCTCTCTCACACACAGGTAAGACGACTGAAGGTCCCTCAACACTACTGTGTGTCTACACTGAGGGTAAGTGTACACCAGTGTGTGTGTCAGTGTGTGTGTGTGTGTGTGTGTGTGTGTGTGAGGCACAGTGTCGGTCAAGTACAGTGACTTACCTGGTACTGGATGACTACACGTGACCTCCACACACTGGTACTGGATGACTGCACGTGACCTCCACGCCTTGACACACTGGTACTGGATGACCTCAGGTAACCTTCACACTTTGACACACTGGTACTGGATGAACTCAGATCCCGTAACTAGGTCATGACAGCCTGTGTTTCCCAGGCTGCCAGATGAGACAGCCTGGAGACTTCACCTGCCAGAGACGCAGTAGCATCGTCCGTTAGTATTAACGTTCCTCAATAATTTAACATCTTGCCAAATAGACTGAGATACAACTGCACGATAATGCAATTCTTTATTGGCAACGTTTTACCCACCCAGTGAGCTTAATCAAGTTACTTGGTGAAGCCCACTGGGTGGGCGAAACGTTGTCAATAAAGAATCGCATTACACTACACTTGTGTCTGTATCCGATGTTTCGGTGTTTTTCTTCATATTCCTCCGTGTTATTGTTATTGATTAAGCCTAATATTTAATTGTGATTTTATTATTGCGGTTTGTAAGAAAAGAGAAATTCTATATTAGCTTCTTAAATTTTGATTTCGATCCGAGTTTTTTTCTTTTTTTTTTTTTTTTTTTAGAGAGAAGAAAACTGGTTGTTGAATGTCGGACATTCAACAGAGGAGACAAGGGAATGGTATTTACTTGTGTAAGTTGGTTAAGTGTTTAGTGTGGCGAGAAGTCCTAGTTCTCTTGATAAGTTAAATTATGCAGCATCGTTTGCAGTTTAAGTTTGCAAGGTATATGTAAGAAGAGATCTGACGGAGCGAGACTGCAGCTACGTGTGTAGATGATGGTCGACATTCGCAAACACGAGAGAAGTTTGAGTAAACAACAGGCATCCCGGGACGACATTACGGAGGTCATTTATGTAGTTGCCTTTGAAATAGCAAACAATAAACCAGTCTGTGGATGAGTTGTAAACAAAGACTGATGCGTGATGGAGTCTATGGTGGTGTTAGTACCACACAAGACATGAACAACATGACGACACTCTTGCGATCCGTCGAACTGTTCTGAAGGTCAACCATTACAGAGCGAAGTAGAAAAATTCATCTGAAGATGAGATATAAAGCAGTGAATTGATATTTCCTTCGCAAAGTCCCTGACCGAAGGTTAAGACTTGAGACACAAAGCCAGGTTGATCACTGTTATTCCTGGCATAACTAGAAAGGTAAAGTTCAAAGAAGAGTTAATATCTACCAGTGAAGGCTAATATATATATATATATATATATATATATATATATATATATATATATATATATATATATATATATATATATATATATATATATATATATATATACATACATATATATATATATATATATATATATATATATATATATATATATATATATATATATATATATATATATATATATATATATATATATATATATATAACCTTGAGTTTTCCCTGAGGTACGTTTATTGTCTTCTCTGAGGATGAGGGTCCCCATTCCAGCTATAGAGGTGGTACTTCCCTATATATATATATATATATATATATATATATATATATATATATATATATATATATATATATATATATATATATATATATATATATATATATATATATATATATATATATATATATATATATATATATATATATATATATATATATGTGTGTGTGTGTGTATGTGTGTGTGTGTGTATGTGTACTCACCTACTTGAGGTTGCAGGGGTCGAGTCCAAGCTCCTGGCCCCGCCTCTTCACTGGTCGCTACTAGGTCACTCTCCCTGAACCATGAGCTTTATCGTACCTCTGCTTAAAGCTATGTATGGATCCTGCCTCCACTACATCGCTTCCCAAACTATTCCACTTCCTGACTACTCTGTGGCTGAAGAAATACTTCCTAACATCCCGTTGATTCATCTGTGTCTTCAGCTTCCAACTGTGTCCCCGTGTTGCTGTGTCCAGTCTCTGGAACATCCTGTCTTTGTCCACCTTGTCAATTCCTCTCAGTATTTTGTAAGTCGTTATCATGTCCCCCCTATCTCTCCTGTCCTCCAGTGTCGTCAGGTTGATTTCCCTTCACCTCTTTTCATAGGACATACCTCTTAACTCTGGGACCAGTCTTGTTGCAAACCTTTGCACTTTCTCTAGTTTCTTTACATGCTTGGCTAGGTGTGGGTTCCAAACTGGTGCCGCATACTCCAATATGGGCCTAACGTACACGGTGTACAGGGTCCTGAACGATTCCTTATTAAGATGTCGGAATGCTGTTCTGAGGTTTGCTAGGCGCCCATATGCTGCAGCAGTTATTTGGTTGATGTGCGCTTCAGGAGATGTGCCTGGTGTTATACTCACCCCAAGATCTTTTTCCTTGAGTGATGTTTGTAGTCTCTGGCCCCCTAGACTGTACTCCGTCTGCAGTCTTCTTTGCCCTTTCCCAATCTTCATGACTTTGCACTTGGTGGGGTTGAACTCCAGGAGCCAATTGCTGGACCAGGTCTGCAGCCTGTCCAGATCCCTTTGTAGTTCTGCCTGGTATACGATCGAATGAATTCTTCTCATCAACTTCACGTCATCTGGAAACAGGGACACTTCGGAGTCTATTCCTTCCGTCATGTCGTTCATGTGTGTGTGTGTGTGTGTGTGTGTGTGTGTGTGTGTGTGTGTGTGTGTGTGTGTGTGTGTGTGTGTGTGTGTGTGTGTGTGTGTGTGTCTGTCTGTCTGTCTGTCTGTCTGTGTGCGTTTGTGTGTGTGTGTGTGCGTTTGAGTGTGTGTGTGCGCGTTTGTGTGTGTGTGTGTGCGTTTGTGTTCTCTTCTTATTTTTTCATTCTGTTGCAAAGTTTGGCTTGCACAACCTGTTGAACCAAGAGTTCACTTTGTGTCTCTCATTTGTCTTCCTGTGTGTGAGAAGCGTCAGACAAACAGAAGTGCGTACACACACACACACACACACACACACACACACACACACACACACACACACACACACACAATGTAACAATGCCTCAAGCAGATGCAACACTGCCTCAAGCAGGTGCAACACTATCTCAAGCGCATTCAGCACTGTCTCAAGCAGATGGAACACTGTCTCAAGCAGATGCAATACTGTCTCAAGCATATGGAACACTATCTCAAGAAGGTGCAACACTGTCTCAAGCATATGCAACACTGTCTCAAGCATATGGAACACTATCTCAAGAAGGTGCAACACTGTCTCAAGCATATGCAACACTGTCTCAAGCATATGCAACACTGTCTCAAGCATATGCAACACTGTCTCAAGCATATGGAACACTATCTCAAGAAGGTGCAACACTGTCTCAAGCATATGGAACACTATCTCAAGAAGGTGCAACACTGTCTCAAGCATATGCAACACTGTCTCAAGCATATGGAACACTATCTCAAGAAGGTGCAACACTGTCTCAAGCATATGCAACACTGTCTCAAGCATATGGAACACTATCTCAAGAAGGTGCAACACTGTCTCAAGCATATGCAACACTGTCTCAAGCATATGGAACACTATCTCAAGAAGGTGCAACACTGTCTCAAGCATATAGAACACTATCTCAAGAAGGTGCAACACTGTCTCAAGCATATGCAACACTGTCTCAAGCATATAGAACACTATCTCAAGAAGGTGCAACACTGTCTCAAGCATATAGAACACTATCTCAAGAAGGTGCAACACTGTCTCAAGAATATAGAACACTATCTCAAGAAGGTGCAACACTGTCTCAAGCATATGCAACACTGTCTCAAGCATATAGAACACTATCTCAAGAAGGTGCAACACTGTCTCAAGCATATGCAACACTGTCTCAAGCAGATGGAACGCTATCTCAAGAAGGTGCAACACTGTCTCAAGCATATGGAACACTATCTCAAGCAGATGGAACACTGTCTCAAGCATATGCAACACTGTCTCAAGCATATGGAACACTATCTCAAGCAGATGGAACACTGTCTCAAGCATATGGAACACTATCTCAAGCAGATGGAACACTGTCTCAAGCATATGCAACACTGTCTCAAGCAGATGGAACACTATCTCAAGAAGGTGCAACACTGTCTCAAGCAGATGGAACACTATCTCAAGAAGGTGCAACACTGTCTCAAGCAGATGCA
>NC_091293.1:59381218-59431218 GCF_038502225.1 Cherax quadricarinatus
TGATCACTGAGTCAAGGTTGTGGAAGCTGGACCGCGGTCAAGGTGATTCCTGCACCTCAGCATGATAGCCGTCAAGAATGATAATGATGTTGAGTGATACTACTGATGGATGATGATGATGATGATGATGAATAATGATTCATGTCTGTCTGACTCTCTCTCTCTCTCTCTCTCTCTCTCTCTCTCATAAAGATGTATATACTCTGATACGATACAAAACACATGAAGGAAGGTGAGGGAAATGGGTAACAGGTGAGGGACAAAACGGATGGCGAGTAAAGAAGAAAACGGACAGTAGGTTAGGAAGAAAACCAGACAGCAATTGTAAAAGAAAACGGAGTGTGTCGACGAGGGGGTAACTAAAATGAAACATCTACACCAATTATAAGTGGATTCTCGCATGACTCTCATTTAGCTAATGACTACACGCTAAGTTATTTGTGAGTGAGAGGGGAGATAGTGAAGGAGGGGAGACAAGAGGAGGCAATGGACGGGGAAGGGAGACAAGGGGAAGCAGAAGAGGGGCAAGAGATACATATAGACATTGATATATATACACATTGGCAGGAGTCGTGCTCTTTCTTGTTGTTGTTGATGCTGTTGCTGTTGTTTCTCTTGTATTTTCTGTTTTTATTGTTGCTAGTGTTAGTGTATTAATACCCGTACAGTAGCAGTAGTGGTAGTAGTAGCAGTAGTGGTAGTAGTAGTAGTAGTTGTGTCGTTAAAGGGAGGTTCCACCTTGACTGACAATGAATTGATAACTCCGTCAATCAAATCCATACAAAACTAAATGCCAGCTATCTCACATTTAGTCATTATGTGGCAATTTACCTCTTTCGACAAGGTTGAATTTTATGGGAGAGTGTCTAAAAGACTCCAATCTGCTGGTCAGAATCACAATAAATAAGTTGACAAAAATGCACGAGTAATACAGATTCCTGCAAATCTTAACACCTGAGGTACAATGATGTCTTGTTTGGTGTCCGTTGTCAAGCTGGAAAGAGTTATTCATTAACCGTAATAACGCGATGGCAAACAAACTGGCCTGGAGTTTTACGATTCATTTGCTGTGAGTTCTAACCCCACCCGTACCGTGGTTTGAGTTATCCCTTGTTTCGAAGCCTTCCAAATGTCTGTCCCAGCTGAGAACTATCAATGTCTCACCAATACTCACAACGGTAGCTTGAGAGTCATGAATTAATACCAGAATTATGGTACGTCCTGTTCTTGCGTGGTAACACGGCTGACCTGTTTAGCTACCCATTAGAGACTAAGTCCTACAGGCCTCCCACACCGTGCTTGGCACCTATGATGTCAAGTTGTAGGACTATATAGAACGACAGTCTGGTTTTTTAAGCTACTTACACCGACATTCGTAGCCTAAGTAAGCTGTCTAAGCTACAATCTTAGGCTAAGTTCTAACCTACCAATGGCTTACGACGAATTAGCCTTAAGATCAAGGTTGAAGTGGAAGTTGTAGCAGCGTCACAATTCTTCTGACCGAGCAGTGGCTACCATAGCCCCCTGCATCACCCTCAGCATCACAATACTTCTGAAAGAGCAGTGGCTACCATAGCCCCCTCCATCACCCTCAGCGTCACAATACTTCTGACCGAGCAGTAGCTACCATAGCCCCCTCCATCACCCTCAGCGTCACAATACTTCTGACCGAGCAGTGGCTACCATAGCCCCCTCCATCACCCTCAGCGTCACAATACTTCTGACCGAGCAGTGGCTACCATAGCCCCCTCCATCACCCTCAGCGTCACAATACTTCTGACCGAGCAGTGGCTACCATAGCCCCCACCATGAAACTCACATCTGTGTTCTTACACTTCCACGGAAGAACTGGTTATTCCACAAGTTGTACTGCTAGTAGTAGTAGTAGTAGTAGTAGTAGTCGTAAAATTTACAGTAGTAGCAGTAGTAGTATTGGAAGTAGTAGCAATAGCATTTGTAGCAGTAGTAGTAGTGGTAGTAGTATTGGTGGTAGTATTGACAGCAGTAGTAGTATTGGTATTAGTAGACTTGCTGGTATAAATAGTATTATTATGAGAAGTAGTAGGATAGGTGGTAATATTAATAGTAGTACTGGTAGTAATCATTAATAGTAATAGTATTGGCAATAGCAATTTGGCTAAAAGTAGTAGTAGTAAGATAAGATAGCTAGGTTAAATTAAATTAGCTTAGGCGGGGTTAAGTTAGGTTAGGCTAAGATAGGCTACGATAGGCCAGGTTAAGTTAGGCTAGGTTACGATAGATTAGGTTGTGTTTAGGGAGGTTAGGTTAGGTTAGGTTAGGTTAGGTTAGGTTAGGTTAGGTTAGGTTAGGTTAGATTAGTTTAGGTTAGGTTAGGTTAGGTTAGGTTAGGTTAGGTTAGATTAGGTTAGGTTAGGTTAGGTTAGGTTAGGTTAGGTTAGGTTAGGATAGGTTACGGAAGGTTTGCTGATAGAATAGCTAAAGTGAACTGATGTGAGGTTAGGTTAAGTGAGATACCTGGAGTATACCTGGAGGGTGTTGTGGGGGCCAATGCCCCCGCGGTCCAATCCATGACCAGGCCTCACGGTGAATCATGGCGTGATCAACCAGGCTGTTGCTGCTGGCAGCACACAGACAGCAGAGGTATCTTTAAATCAGCAGCAGGTAGCGGAGGCAGCCCAGAGCCAGCAGCAGGAAGCGGGGGTAGCTCTGAGATAGCAGCAGGTAGCACAGGTACCTCTGAGCCAGCAGGAGGTAGCAGAGGTAGCCCTGAGCCAGCAGAAGGCAGCGGAGGTAGTTCTAAGCGAGCAGCAGGTATCAGGGGTAGCTCTGAGCCAGCAGCAGGTAGAGGGTGTAGCTCTGAGCCAGCAGCAGGTAGCGGGGGTAGCTCTGAGCCAGCAGCAGGTAGCGGGGGTAGCCCTGAGCCAGCAGCAGGTAGCGGGGGTAGCTCTGAGCCAGCAGCAGGTAGCAGGGGTAGCTCTGAGCCAGCAGCAGGTAGCGGGGGTAGCCCTGAGCCAGCAGCAGGTAGCGAGGGCAGCCCTGAGCCAGCAGCAGGAAGCGGGGGTAGCTCTGAGCCAGCAGCAGGTAGCTCTGGGGGGTAGCAGGGGTAGCTCTGAGCCAGCAGCAGGTATCAGGGGTAGCTCTGAGCCAGCAGCAGGTAGCGGGGGTAGCTCTGAGCCAGCAGCAGGTAGCGGGGGTAGCTCTGAGCCAGCAGCAGGTATCAGGGGTAGCTCTGAGCCAGCAGCAGGTAGCGGGGGTAGCTCTGAGCCAGCAGCAGGTAGCGAGGGCAGCCCTGAGCCAGCAGCAGGCAGCGGGGGTAGCTCTGAGCCTGCAGCAGGTAGTGGGGGTAGCTCTGAGCCAGCAGCAGGTAGCGGGGGTAGGCCTGACCCAGCAGCAGGTAGCGGGGGTAGCCTTGAGCCAGCAGCAGGTAGCGGGGGTAGCTATGAGCCAGCAGCAGGTAGCGGGGGTAGCTGTGAGTCAGCAGCAGGTAGCGGGGGTAGCCTTGAGCCAGCAGCAGGTAGCGGGGGTAGCTATGAGCCAGCAGCAGGTAGCGGGGGTAGCCTTGAGCCAGCAGCAGGAAGTGGGGGTAGCCTTGAGCCAGCAGCAGGTAGTGGGGGTAGCCTTGAGCCAGCAGCAGGTAGCGGGGGTAGCCTTGAGCCAGCAGCAGGTAGCGGGGGTAGCCTTGAGCCAGCAGCAGGTAGCGGGGGTAGCCTTGAGCCAGCAGCAGGTGGCGGGGGTAGCTCTGAGCCAGCAGCAGGTAGCGGGGGTAGCTATGAGACAGCAGCAGGTAGCGAGGGTAGCTCTGAGCCAGCAGCAGGTAGCGGGGGTAGCTATGAGCCAGCAGCAGGTAGTGGGGGTAGCTCTGAGTCAGCAGCAGGTAGCGGGGGTAGCCTTGAGCCAGCAGCAGGTAGCGGGGGTAGCTATGAGCCAGCAGCAGGTAGCGGGGGTAGCCTTGAGCCAGCAGCAGGAAGTGCGGGTAGCCTTGAGCCAGCAGCAGGTAGCGGGGGTAGCCTTGAGCCAGCAGCAGGTAGCGGGGGTAGCCTTGAGCAAGCAGCAGGTAGCGGGGGTAGCCTTGAGCCAGCAGCAGATGGCGGGGGTAGCTCTGAGCCAGCAGCAGGTAGCGGGGGTAGCTATGAGACAGCAGCAGGTAGCGAGGGTAGCTCTGAGCCAGCAGCAGGTAGCGGGGGTAGCTCTGAGCCAGCAGCAGGTAGCGGGGGTAGCTCTGAGCCAGCACCAGGTAGCGGGGGTAGCTCTGAGCCAGTAGCAGGTAGCGGGGGTAGCTCTGAGCCAGCAGCAAGTAGCGCGGGTAGCCCTGAGCCAGCAGCAGGTAGCGGGGGTAGCTCTGAGCCAGCAGCAGGTAGCGGGGGTAGCTCTGAGCCAGCAGCAGGTAGCGGGGGTAGCTATGAGCCAGCAGCAGGTAGCGGGGGTAGCCATGAGCCAGCAGCAGGTAGCGGGGATAGCCCTGAGCCAGCAGCAGGTAGCGGGGGTAGCCTTGAGCCAGCAGCAGGTAGCGGGGGTAGCCTTGAGCCAGCAGCAGGTAGCGGGGGTAGCTATGAGCCAGCAGCAGATGGCGGGGGAAGCCTTGAGCCAGCAGCAGGTAGCGGGGGTAGCTCTGAGCGAGCAGCAGGTAGCGAGGGTAGCTCTGAGCCAGCAGCAGGTAGCGGGGGTAGCTCTGAGCCAGCAGCAGGTAGCGGGGGTAGCGCTGAGCCAGCAGCAGGTAGCGGGGGTAGCGCTGAGCCACCAGCAGGTAGCGGGGGTAGCTCTGAGCCAGCAGCAGGTAGTGGGGGTAGCTCTGAGCCAGCAGCAGGTAGCGGGGGTAGCTCTGAGCCAGCAGCAGGTAGCGGGGGTAGCTCTGAGCCAGCAGCAGGTAGCGGGGGTAGCTCTGAGCCAGCAGCAGGTAGCGGGGGTAGCTCTGAGCCAGCAGCAGGTAGCGGGGGTAGCTCTGAGCCAGCAGCAGGTAGCGGGGGTAGCCCTGAGCCAGCAGCAGGTAGCGGGGGTAGCCCTGAGCCAGCAGCAGGTAGCGGGGGTAGCTCTAAGCCAGCAGCAGGTAGCGGGGGTAGCTATGAGCCAGCAGCAGGTAGCGGGGGTAGCCCTGAACCAGCAGCAGGTAGCGGGGGTAGCCCTGAGCCAGCAGCAGGTAGCGGGGGTAGCCCTGAACCAGCAGCAGGTAGCGGGGGTAGCCCTGAGCCAGCAGCAGGTAGCGGGGGTAGCCTTGAGCCAGCAGCAGGTAGCGGGGGTAGCCTTGAGCCAGCAGCAGGTTGCGGGGGTAGCCTTGAGCCAGCAGCAGATGGCGGGGGTAGCCTTGAGCCAGCAGCAGGTAGTGGGGGTAGCCTTGAGCCAGCAGCAGGTAGCGGGGGTAGCTATGAGCCAGCAGCAGGTAGCGGGGGTAACCCTGAGCCAGCAGCAGGTAGCGGGGGTAGCTATGAGCAAGCAGCAGGTAGGGGGGGTAGCCCTGAGCCAGCAGCAGGTAGCGGGGGTAGCTATGAGCCAGCAGCAGGTAGCGGGGGTAGCTTGAGCCAGCAGCAGGTAGCGGGGGTAGCCCTGAGCCAGCAGCAGGTAGCGGGGGTAGCCCTGAGCCAGCAGCAGGTAGCGGGGTAGCCCTGAGCCAGCAGCAGGTAGCGGGGGTAGCCCTGAGCCAGCAGCAGGTAGCAGGGGTAGCACTGAGCCAGCAGCAGGTAGCGGGGGTAGCCCTGAGCCAGCAGCAGGTAGCGTGGGTAGCCCTGAGCCAGCAGCAGGTAGCGCGGGTAGCCCTGAGCCAGCAGCAGGTAGCGTGGGTAGCCCTGAGCCAGCAGCAGGTAGCGGGGGTAGCCCTGAGCCAGCAGCAGGTAGCGGGGGTAGCTCTGAGCCAGCAGCAGGTAGCGGGGGTAGCCCTGAGCAAGCAGCAGGTAGCACGGGTAGCTCTGAGCCAGCAGCAGGTAGCGGAGGTAGCCCTGAGCCAGCAGCAGGTAGCGGGGGTAGCTCTGAGCCAGCAGCGGGTAGCGGGGGTAGCTCTGAGCCAGCAGCAGGTAGCGGGGGTAGCCCTGAGCCAGCAGCAGGTAGCGGGGGTAGCTATGAGCCAGCAGCAGGTAGCGGGGGTAGCCCTGAGCCAGCAGCAGGTAGCGGGGGTAGCTATGAGCCAGCAGCAGGTAGCGGGGGTAGCTATGAGCCAGCAGCAGGTAGCGGGGGTAGCCCTGAGCCAGCAGCAGGTAGCGGGGGTAGCCCTGAGCCAGCAGCAGGTAGCGCGGGTAGCTATGAGCCAGCAGCAAGTAGCGGGGGTAGCCCTGAGCCAGCAGCAGGTAGCGGGGGTATCCCTGAGCCAGCAGCAGGTAGCGGGGGTAGCCCTGAGCCAGCAGCAGGTAGCGGGGGTAGCTCTGAGCCAGCAGCAGGTAGCGGGGGTAGCCCTGAGCCAGCAGCAGGTAGCGGGGGTAGCTCTGAGCCAGCAGCAGGTAGCTGGGGTAGCCCTGAGCCAACAGCAGGTAGCGGGGGTAGCTCTGAGCCAGCAGCAGGTAGCGGGGGTAGCTCTGAGCCAGCAGCAGGTAGCGGGGGTAGCTCTGAGCCAGCAGCAGGTAGCGGGGGTAGCTCTGAGCCAGCAGCAGGTAGCGGCGGTAGCTCTGAGCCAGCAGCACGTAGCGGGGGTAGCTCTGAGCCAGCAGCACGTAGCGTGGGTAGCTCTGAGCCAGCAGCACGTAGCGGGGGTAGCCCTGAGCCAGCAGCAGGTAGCGGGGGTAGCCCTGAGCCAGCAGCAGGTAGCGGGGGTAGCCCTGAGCCAGCAGCAGGTAGCGGGGGTAGCCCTGAGCCAGCAGCAGGTAGCGGGGGTAGCTATGAGCCAGCAGCAGGTAGCGGGGGTAGCTATGAGCCAGCAGCTGGTAGCGGGGGTAGCCCTGCGCCAGCAGCAGGTAGCGGGGGTAGCCCTGAGCCAGCAGCAGGTAGTGGGGGTAACCCTGAGCCAGCAGCAGGTAGCGGGGGTAGCTCTGAGCCAGCAGCAGGTAGCGGGGGTAGCCCTGAGCCAGCAGCAGGTAGCGGGGGTAGCCCTGAGCCAGCAGCAGGTAGCGGGGGTAGCTATGAGCCAGCAGCAGGTAGCGGGGGTAGCCCTGAGCCAGCAGCAGGTAGCGGGGGTAGCCCTGAGCCAGCAGCAGGTAGCGGGGGTAGCCCTGAGCCAGCAGCACGTAGCGGGGGTAGCTCTGAGCCAGCAGCAGGTAGCGGGGGTAGCTCTGAGCCAGCAGCACGTAGCGGGGGTAGCTCTGAGCCAGCAGCAGATAGCGGGGGTAGCTCTGAGCCAGCAGCACGTAGCGGGGGTAGCTCTGAGCCAGCAGCAGGTAGCGCGGGTAGCTATGAGCCAGCAGCAGGTAGCGGGGGTAGCTCTGAGCCAGCAGCAGGTAGCGGGGGTAGCTCTGAGCCAGCAGCAGGTAGCGGGGGTAGCCCTGAGCCAGCAGCAGGTAGCGGGGGTAGCTATGAGCCAGCAGCAGGTAGCGGGGGTAGCCCTGAGCCAGCAGCAGGTAGCGGGGGTAGCCCTGAGCCAGCAGCAGGTAGCGGGGGTAGCCCTGAACCAGCAGCAGGTAGCGGGGGTAGCTCTGAGCCAGCAGCAGGTAGCGGGGGTAGCCCTGATCCAGCAGCAGGTAGCGGAGGTAGCTCTGAGCCAGCAGCAGGTAGCGGGGGTAGCTCTGAGCCAGCAGCAGGTAGCAGGGGTAGCTCTGAGCCAGCAGCAGGTAGCGGGGGTAGCTCTGAGCCAGCAGCAGGTAGCGGGGGTAGCTCTGAGCCGGCAGCAGATAGCGGGGGTAGCCCTGAGCCAGCAGCAGGTAGCGGGGGTAGCTCCGAGCCAGCAGCAGGTAGCGAGGGTAGCTCTGAGCCAGCAGCAGGTAGCGGGGGTAGCTCTGAGTCAGCAGCAGGTAGCGAGGGTAGCCCTGAGCCAGCAGCAGGTAGCGAGGGTAGCCCTGAGCCAGCAGCAGGTAGCGGGGGTAGCTCTGAGCCAGCAGCAGGTAGCGAGGGTAGCTCTGAGCCAGCAGCAGGTAGCGGGGGTAGCCCTGAGCCAGCAGCAGGTAGCGCGGGTAGCCTTGAGCCAGCAGCAGGTAGCGGGGTAGCTCTGAGCCAGCAGCAGGTAGCGAGGGTAGCCCTGAGCCAGCAGCAGGTAGCGGTGGTAGCCTTTAGCCAGCAGAAGGTAGCGGGGGTAGCTATGAGCCAGCAGCAGGTAGCGGGGGTAGCCCTGAGCCAGCAGCAGGTAGCGGGGGTAGCTCTGAGCCAGCAGCAGGTAGCGGGGGTAGCTATGAGCCAGCAGCAGGTAGCGCGGGTAGCCCTGAGCCAGCAGCAGGTAGCGGGGGTAGCCCTGAGCCAGCAGCAGGTAGCGGGGGTAGCCCTGAGCCAGCAGCAGGTAGCGGGGGTAGCCCTGAGCCAGCAGCAGGTAGCGGGGGTAGCCTTGAGCCACCAGCAGGTAGCGGGGGTAGCCTTGAGCCACCAGCAGGTAGCGGGGGTAGCCATGAGCAAGCAGCAGGTAGCGGGGGTAGCCTTGAGCCAGCAGCAGGTAGCGGGGGTAGCCTTGAGCCAGCAGCAGGTAGCGGGGGTAGCGGTGAGCCAGCAGCAGGTGGCGGGGGTAGCTCTGAGCCAGCAGCAGGTAGCGGGGGTAGCTCTGAGCCAGCAGCAGGTAGCGGGGGTAGCTCTGAGCCAGCAGCAGGTAGCGGGGGTAGCTCTGAGCCAGCAGCAGGTAGCGGGGGTAGCTCTGAGCCAGCAGCAGGTAGCGGGGGTAGCTCTGAGCCAGCAGCAGGTAGCGGGGGTAGCTCTGAGCCAGCAGCAGGTAGCGAGGGTAGCTCTGAGCCAGCAGCAGGTAGCGGGGGTAGCTCT
Organism: Cherax quadricarinatus; assembly: GCF_038502225.1. Classification (NCBI taxonomy): domain Eukaryota; kingdom Metazoa; phylum Arthropoda; class Malacostraca; order Decapoda; family Parastacidae; genus Cherax; species Cherax quadricarinatus. Next base: position 59,390,009 of record NC_091293.1, read on the forward strand.
GAGTCAGCAGCAGGTAGCGGGGGTAGCCCTGAGCCAGCAGCAGGTAGCGAGGGTAGCCCTGAGCCAGCAGCAGGTAGCGAGGGTAGCCCTGAGCCAGCAGCAGGTAGCGGGGGTAGCCCTGAGCCAGCAGCAGGTAGCGGGGGTAGCCCTGAGCCAGCAGCAGGTAGCGGGGGTAGCCCTGAGCCAGCAGCAGGTAGCGGGGGTAGCTCTCAGCCAGCAGCAGGTAGCGGGGGTAGCTATGAGCCAGCAGCAGGTAGCGGGGGTAGCCCTGAACCAGCAGCAGGTAGCGGGGGTAGCCCTGAGCCAGCAGCAGGTAGCGGGGGTAGCCTGAACCAGCATCAGGTAGCGGGGGTAGCCCTGAGCCAGCAGCAGGTAGCGGGGGTAGCCTTGAGCCAGCAGCAGGTAGCGGGGGTAGCCTTGAGCCAGCAGCAGGTTGCGGGGGTAGCCTTGAGCCAGCAGCAGATGGCGGGGGTAGCCTTGAGCCAGCAGCAGGTAGTGGGGGTAGCCTTGAGCCAGCAGCAGGTAGCGGGGGTAGCTATGAGCCAGCAGCAGGTAGCGGGGGTAACCCTGAGCCAGCAGCAGGTAGCGGGGGTAGCTATGAGCAAGCAGCAGGTAGCGGGGGTAGCCCTGAGCCAGCAGCAGGTAGCGGGGGTAGCTATGAGCCAGCAGCAGGTAGCGGGGGTAGCTATGAGCCAGCAGCAGGTAGCGGGGGTAGCCCTGAGCCAGCAGCAGGTAGCGGGGGTAGCCCTGAGCCAGCAGCAGGTAGCGGGGGTAGCCCTGAGCCAGCAGCAGGTAGCGGGGGTAGCCCTGAGCCAGCAGCAGGTAGCGGGGGTAGCTCTGAGCCAGCAGCAGGTAGCGGGGGTAGCCCTGAGCCAGCAGCAGGTAGCGGGGTAGCCCTGCGCCAGCAGCAGGTAGCGCGGGTAGCACTGAGCCAGCAGCAGGTAGCGGGGTAGCCCTGAGCCAGCAGCAGGTAGCGGGGGTAGCCCTGAGCCAGCAGCAGGTAGCGGGGGTAGCTCTGAGCCAGCAGCAGGTAGCGGGGGTAGCCCTGAGCCAGCAGCAGGTAGCGGGGGTAGCTCTGAGCCAGCAGCAGGTAGCGGGGGTAGCCCTGAGCCAGCAGCAGGTAGCGGGGGTAGCTCTGAGCCAGCAGCAGGTAGCGGGGGTAGCTCTGAGCCAGCAGCAGGTAGCGGGGGTAGCTCTGAGCCAGCAGCAGGTAGCGGGGGTAGCTCTGAGCCAGCAGCAGGTAGCGGGGGTAGCCCTGAGCCAGCAGCAGGTAGGGGGGGTAGCTATGAGCCAGCAGCAGGTAGCGGGGGTAGCTATGAGCCAGCAGCAGGTAGCGGGGGTAGCCCTGAGCCAGCAGCAGGTAGCGGGGGTAGCCCTGAGCCAGCAGCAGGTAGCGGGGGTAGCTATGAGCCAGCAGCAGGTAGCGGGGGTAGCCCTGAGCCAGCAGCAGGTAGCGGGGGTAGCCCTGAGCCAGCAGCAGGTAGCGGGGGTAGCTCTGAGCCAGCAGCAGGTAGCGGGGGTAGCTCTGAGCCAGCAGCAGGTAGCGGGGGTAGCTCTGAGCCAGCAACAGGTAGCGGGGGTAGCCCTGAGCCAGCAGCAGGTAGCGGGGATAGCTCTGAGCCAGCAGCAGGTAGCGGGGGTAGCTCTGAGCCAGCAGCAGGTAGCGGGGGTAGCTCTGAGCCAGCAGCAGGTAGCGGGGGTAGCTCTGAGCCAGCAGCAGGTAGCGGGGGTAGCTCTGAGCCAGCAGCAGGTAGCGGGGGTAGCTCTGAGCCAGCAGCAGGTAGCGGGGGTAGCTCTGAGCCAGCAGCAGGTAGCGGGGGTAGCTCTGAGCCAGCAGCAGGTAGCGGGGGTAGCTCTGAGCCAGCAGCAGGTAGCGGGGGTAGCTCTGAGCCAGCAGCAGGTAGCGGGGGTAGCTATGAGCCAGCAGCAGGTAGCGGGGGTAGCTCTGAGCCAGCAGCAGGTAGCGGGGGTAGCCCTGAGCCAGCAGCAGGTAGCGGGGGTAGCCCTGAGCCAGCAGCAGGTAGCGGGGGTAGCCCTGAGCCAGCAGCAGGTAGCGGGGGTAGCCCTGAGCCAGCAGCAGGTAGCGGGGGTAGCTATGAGCCAGCAGCAGGTAGCGGGGGTAGCTATGAGCCAGCAGCAGGTAGCGGGGGTAGCCCTGCGCCAGCAGCAGGTAGCGGGGGTAGCCCTGAGCCAGCAGCAGGTAGTGGGGGTAGCCCTGAGCCAGCAGCAGGTAGCGGGGGTAGCTCTGAGCCAGCAGCAGGTAGCGGGGGTAGCCCTGAGCCAGCAGCAGGTAGCGGGGGTAGCCCTGAGCCAGCAGCAGGTAGCGGGGGTAGCTATGAGCCAGCAGCAGGTAGCGGGGGTAGCCCTGAGCCAGCAGCAGGTAGCGGGGGTATCCCTGAGCCAGCAGCAGGTAGCGGGGGTAGCCCTGAGCCAGCAGCAGGTAGCGGGGGTAGCTCTGAGCCAGCAGCAGGTAGCGGGGGTAGCTCTGAGCCAGCAGCAGGTAGCGGGGGTAGCTCTGAGCCAGCAGCAGGTAGCGGGGGTAGCTCTGAGCCAGCAGCAGGTAGCGGGGGTAGCTCTGAGCCAGCAGCAGGTAGCGGGGGTAGCTATGAGCCAGCAGCAGGTAGCGGGGGTAGCTCTGAGCCAGCAGCAGGTAGCGGGGGTAGCCTGAGCCAGCAGCAGGTAGCGGGGGTAGCCCTGAGCCAGCAGCAGGTAGCGGGGGTAGCTATGAGCCAGCAGCAGGAACGGGGGTAGCCCTGAGCCAGCAGCAGGTAGCGGGGGTAGCCCTGAGCCAGCAGCAGGTAGCGGGGGTAGCCCTGAGCCAGCAGCAGGTAGCGGGGGTAGCTCTGAGCCAGCAGCAGGTAGCGGGGGTAGCCCTGAGCCAGCAGCAGGTAGCGGGGGTAGCTCTGAGCCAGCAGCAGGTAGCGGGGGTAGCTCTGAGCCAGCAGCAGGTAGCGGGGGTAGCTCTGAGCCAGCAGCAGGTAGCGGGGGTAGCTCTGAGCCAGCAGCAGGTAGCGGGGGTAGCTCTGAGCCAGCAGCAGATAGCGGGGGTAGCCCTGAGCCAGCAGCAAGTAGCGGGGGTAGCTCTGAGCCAGCAGCAGGTAGCGGGGGTAGCTCTGAGCCAGCAGCAGGTAGCGAGGGTAGCTCTGAGCCAGCAGCAGGTAGCGGGGGTAGCTCTGAGTCAGCAGCAGGTAGCGAGGGTAGCCCTGAGCCAGCAGCAGGTAGCGAGGGTAGCCCTGAGCCAGCAGCAGGTAGCGGGGGTAGCTCTGAGCCAGCAGCAGGTAGCGAGGGTAGCTCTGAGCCAGCAGCAGGTAGCGGGGGTAGCTCTGAGTCAGCAGCAGGTAGCGGGGGTAGCCCTGAGCCAGCAGCAGGTAGCGAGCCCTGAGCCAGCAGCAGTAGCGGGGGCCCTGAGCCAGCAGCAGGTAGCGGGGGTAGCCCTGAGCCAGCAGCAGGTAGCGGGGGTAGCCTGAGCCAGCAGCAGGGCGCGGGGGTCGCGCTGAGCCAGCAGCAGGTAGCGGGGGTAGCTATGAGCCAGCAGCAGGTAGCGGGGGTAGCCTTGAGCCAGCAGCAGGTAGCGGGGGTAGCCCTGAGCCAGCAGCAGGTAGCGGGGGTAGCCCTGAACCAGCAGCAGGTAGCGGGGGTAGCTCTGAGCCAGCAGCAGGTAGCGGGGGTAGCCCTGAGCCAGCAGCAGGTAGCGGGGGTAGCCTTGAGCCAGCAGCAGGTAGCGCGGGTAGCCTTGAGCCAGCAGCAGGTAGCGGGGGTAGCCTTGAGCCAGCAGCAGGTAGCGGGGGTAGCCTGAGCCAGCAGCAGGTAGCGGGGGTAGCCTTGAGCCAGCAGCAGGTAGCGGGGGTAGCTTGAGCCAGCAGCAGGTAGCGGGGGTAGCCCTGAGCCAGCAGCAGGTAGCGGGGGTAGCTCTGAGCCAGCATCAGGTAGCGGGGGTAGCCCTGAGCCAGCAGCAGGTAGCGGGGATAGCTCTGAGCCAGCAGCAGGTAGCGGGGGTAGCTCTGAGCCAGCAGCAGGTAGCGGGGGTAGCCCTGAGCCAGCAGCAGGTAGCGGGGGTAGCCCTGAGCCAGCAGCAGGTAGCGGGGGTAGCTCTGAGCCAGCAGCAGGTAGCGGGGGTAGCTCTGAGCCAGCAGCAGGTAGCGGGGGTAGCTCTGAGCCAGCAGCAGGTAGCGGGGGTAGCTCTGAGCCAGCAGCAGGTAGCGGGGGTAGCCCTGAACCAGCAGCAGGTAGCGGGGGTAGCTCTGAGCCAGCAGCAGGTAGCGGGGGTAGCTCTGAGCCAGCAGCAGGTAGCGGGGGTAGCTCGGAGCCAGCAGCAGGTAGCGGGGGTAGCTCTGAGCCAGCAGCAGGTAGCGTGGGTAGCCCTGAGCCAGCAGCAGGTAGCGGGGGTAGCTCTGAGCCAGCAGCAGGTAGCGGAGGTAGCCCTGAGCCAGCGGCAGGTAGCGGGGGTAGCTCTGAGCCAGCAGCGGGTAGCGGGGGTAGCTCTGAGCCAGCAGCAGGTAGCGGGGGTAGCTCTGAGCCAGCAGCAGGTAGCGGGGGTAGCTCTGAGCCAGCAGCAGGTAGCGGGGGTAGCTCTGAGCCAGCAGCAGGTAGCGGGGGTAGCTCTGAGCCAGCAGCAGGTAGCGGGGGTAGCTCTGAGCCAGCAGCAGGTAGCGGGGGTAGCCCTGAGCCAGCAGCAGGTAGCGGGGGTAGCCCTGAGCCAGCAGCAGGTAGCGGGGGTAGCTATGAGCCAGCAGCAGGTAGCGGGGGTAGCCCTGAGCCAGCAGCAGGTAGCGGGGGTAGCCCTGAGCCAGCAGCAGGTAGCGGGGGTAGCTCTGAGCCAGCAGCAGGTAGCGGGGGTAGCTCTGAGCCAGCAGCAGGTAGCGGGGGTAGCTCTGAGCCAGCAGCAGGTAGCTGGGGTAGCTCTGAGCCAGCAGCAGGTAGAGCCAGCAGCAGGTAGCGGGGGTAGCGGGGGTAGCTAGCCCTGAGCCAGCAGCAGGTAGCGGGGGTAGCCCTGAGCCAGCAGCAGGTAGCGGGGGTAGCCCTGAGCCAGCAGCAGGTAGCGGGGGTAGCTCTGAGCCAGCAGCAGGTAGCGGGGGTAGCTCTGAGCCAGCAGCAGGTAGCGGGGGTAGCCCTGAGCCAGCAGCAGGTAGCGGGGGTAGCTCTGAGCCAGCAGCAGGTAGCGGGGGTAGCTCTGAGCCAGCAGCAGGTAGCGGGGGTAGCTCTGAGCCAGCAGCAGGTAGCGGGGGTAGCTCTGAGCCAGCAGCAGGTAGCGGGGGTAGCTCTGAGCCAGCAGCAGGTAGCGGGGGTAGCCCTGAGCCAGCAGCAGGTAGCGGGGGTAGCTCTGAGCCAGCAGCAGGTAGCGGGGGTAGCTCTGAGCCAGCAGCAGGTAGCGGGGGTAGCTCTGAGCCAGCAGCAGGTAGCACGGGTAGCTCTGAGCCAGCAGCAGGTAGCGGGGGTAGCCCTGAGCCAGCAGCAGGTAGCGGGGGTAGCTATGAGCCAGCAGCAGGTAGCGGGGGTAGCTCTGAGCCAGCAGCAGGTAGCGGGGGTAGCTATGAGCCAGCAGCAGGTAGCGGGGGTAGCTGGGAGCCAGCAGCAGGTAGCGGGGGTAGCTCTGAGCCAGCAGCAGGTAGCGGGGGTAGCTATGAGCCAGCAGCAGGTAGCGGGGGTAGCCCTGAGCCAGCAGCAGGTAGCGGGGGTAGCTCTGAGCCAGCAGCAGTTAGCGGGGGTAGCCTTGAGCCAGCAGCAGGTAGCGGGGGTAGCTATGAGCCAGCAGCAGGTAGCGGGGGTAGCCCTGAGCCAGCAGCAGGTAGCGGGGGTAGCTCTGAGCCAGCAGCAGGTAGCGGGGGTAGCTCTGAGCCAGCAGCAGGTAGCGGGGGTAGCGCTGAGCCAGCAGCAGGTAGCGGGGGTAGCGCTGAGCCAGCAGCAGGTAGCGGGGGTAGCTCTGAGCCAGCAGCAGGTAGCGGGGGTAGCTCTGAGCCAGCAGCAGGTAGCGGGGGTAGCTCTGAGCCAGCAGCAGGTAGCGGGGGTAGCTCTGAGCCAGCAGCAGGTAGCGGGGGTAGCCCTGAGCCAGCAGCAGGTAGCGGGGGTAGCCCTGAGCCAGCAGCAGGTAGCGGGGGTAGCCCTGAGCCAGCAGCAGGTAGCGGGGGTAGCTCTGAGCCAGCAGCAGGTAGCGGGGGTAGCTCTGAGCCAGCAGCAGATCGCGGGGGTAGCCCTGAGCCAGCAGCAGGTAGCGGGGGTAGCTATGAGCCAGCAGCAGGTAGCGGGGGTAGCCCTGAGCCAGCAGCAGGTAGCGGGGGTAGCTATGAGCCAGCAGCAGGTAGCGGGGGTAGCTCTGAGCCAGCAGCAGGTAGCGGGGGTAGCCCTGAGCCAGCAGCAGGTAGCGGGGGTAGCCCTGAGCCAGCAGCAGGTAGCGGGGGTAGCCCTGAGCCAGCAGCAGGTAGCGGGGGTAGCTCTGAGCCAGCAGCAGGTAGCGGGGGTAGCCCTGAGCCAGCAGCAGGTAGCGGGGGTAGCCCTGAGCCAGCAGCAGGTAGCGGGGGTAGCTATGAGCCAGCAGCAGGTAGCGGGGGTAGCCCTGAGCCAGCAGCAGGTAGCGGGGGTAGCCCTGAGCCAGCAGCAGGTAGCGGGGGTAGCCCTGAGCCAGCAGCAGGTAGCGGGGGTAGCTCTGAGCCAGCAGCAGGTAGCGGGGGTAGCTCTGAGCCAGCAGCAGGTAGCGGGGGTAGCTCTGAGCCAGCAGCAGGTAGTGGGGGTAGCTCTGAGCCAGCAGCAGGTAGCGGGGGTAGCTCTGAGCCAGCAGCAGGTAGCGGGGGTAGCTATGAGCCAGCAGCAGGTAGCGGGGGTAGCTCTGAGCCAGCAGCAGGTAGCGGGGGTAGCCCTGAGCCAGCAGCAGGTAGCGGGGGTAGCCCTGAGCCAGCAGCAGGTAGCGGGGGTAGCTCTGAGCCAGCAGCAGGTAGCGGGGGTAGCCCTGAGCCAGCAGCAGGTAGCGGGGGTAGCTATGAGCCAGCAGCAGGTAGCGGGGGTAGCCTGAGCCAGCAGCAGGTAGCGGGGGTAGCCCTGAGCCAGCAGCAGGTAGCGGGGGCAGCCCTGAGCCAGCAGCAGGTAGCAGAGGTAGCTGTGAGCCAGCAGCAGGTAGCGGGGGTAGCCTGAGCCAGCAGCAGGTAGCGGGGGTAGCTCTGAGCCAGCAGCAGGTAGCGGGGGTAGCTCTGAGCCAGCAGCAGGTAGCGGGGGTAGCTCTGAGCCAGCAGCAGGTAGCGGGGGCAGCCCTGAGCCAGCAGCAGGTAGCTGCGGTAGCTTTGAGCCAGCAGCAGGTAGCGGGGGTAGCATTGAGCAAGCAGCAGGTAGCGGGGGTAGCCTTGAGCCAGCAGCAGGTAGCGGGGGTAGCTCTGAGCCAGCAGCAGGTAGCGGGGGTAGCTCTGAGCCAGCAGCAGGTAGCGGGGGTAGCCCTGAGCCAGCAGCAGGTAGCGGGGGTAGCTCTGAGCCAGCAGCAGGTAGCGGGGGTAGCTCTGAGCCAGCAGCAGGTAGTGGGGGTAGCTCTGAGCCAGCAGCAGGTAGCGGGGGTAGCTCTGAGCCAGCAGCAGGTAGCGGGGGTAGCCCTGAGCCAGCAGCAGGTAGCGGGGGTAGCCCTGAGCCAGCAGCAGGTAGTGGGGGTAGCCCTGAGCCAGCAGCAGGTAGCGGGGGTAGCTCTGAGCCAGCAGCAGGTAGCGGGGGTAGCTATGAGCCAGCAGCAGGTAGCGGGGGTAGCTCTGAGCCAGCAGCAGGTAGCGGGGGTAGCCCTGAGCCAGCAGCAGGTAGCGGGGGTAGCCCTGAGCCAGCAGCAGGTAGCGGGGGTAGCCATGAGCCAGCAGCAGGTAGCGGGGGTAGCCTGAGCCCGCAGCAGGTAGCGTGGGTAGCCCTGAGCCAGCAGCAGGTAGCGGGGGTAGCTCTGAGCCAGCAGCAGGTAGCGGGGGTAGCTCTGAGCCAGCAGCAGGTAGCGGGGGTAGCCCTGAGCCAGCAGCAGGTAGCGGGGGTAGCCTTGAGCCAGCAGCAGGTAGCGGGGGTAGCCCTGAGCCAGCAGCAGCTAGCGGGGGTAGCTCTGAGCCAGCAACAGGTAGCGGGGGTAGCCAGCCAGCAGCAGGTAGCGGGGGTAGCTCTGAGTCAGCAGCAGGTAGCGGGGGTAGCCCTGAGCCAGCAACAGGTAGCGGGGGTAGCCAGCCAGCAGCAGGTAGCGGGGGTAGCTCCAGCAGCAGGTAGCGGGGGTAGCTCTGAGCCAGCAGCAGGTAGCGGGGGTAGCTCTGAGCCAGCAGCAGCTAGCGGGGATAGCTCTGAGCCAGCAGCAGGTAGCTGGGGTAGCTCTGAGCCAGCAGCAGGTAGCGGGGGTAGCTCTGAGCCAGCAGGAGGTAGCGGGGGTAGCTCTGAGCCAGCAGCAGGTAGCGGGGGTAGCTCTGAGCCAGCAGCACGTAGCGGGGGTAGCTCTGAGCCAGCAGCAGGTAGCGGGGGTAGCTCTGAGCCAGCAGCACGTAGCGGGGGTAGCTCTGAGCCAGCAGCAGGTAGCGGGGGTAGCTCTGAGCCAGCAGCAGGTAGCGGGGGTAGCTCTGAGCCAGCAGCAGGTAGCGGGGGTAGCTCTGAGCCAGCAGCAGGTAGCGGGGGTAGCTCTGAGCCAGCAGCAGGTAGCGGGGGTTGCTCTGAGCCAGCAGCAGGTAGCGGGGGTAGCTCTGAGCCAGCAGCAGGTAGCGGGGGTAGCTCTGAGCGAGCAGCAGGTAGCGGGGGTAGCTCTGAGCCAGCAGCAGGTAGCGGGGGTAGCTCTGAGCCAGCAGCAGGTAGCGGGGGTAGCTCTGAGCCAGCAGCAGGTAGCGGGGGTAGCTCTGAGCCAGCAGCAGGTAGCGGGGGTAGCTCTGAGCCAGCAGCAGGTAGCGGGGGTAGCTCTGAGCCAGCAGCAGGTAGCGGGGGTAGCTCTGAGCCAGCAGCAGGTAGCGGGGGTAGCTCTGAGCCAGCAGCAGGTAGCGGGGGTAGCCCTGAGCCAGCAGCAGGTAGCGGGGGTAGCTCTGAGCCAGCAACAGGTAGCGGGGGTAGCCCTGAGCCAGCAGCAGGTAGCGGGGATAGCTCTGAGCCAGCAGCAGGTAGCTGGGGTAGCTCTGAGCCAGCAGCAGGTAGCGGGGGTAGCTCTGAGCCAGCAGGAGGTAGCGGGGGTAGCTCTGAGCCAGCAGCAGGTAGCGGGGGTAGCTCTGAGCCACCAGCACGTAGCTGGGGTAGCTCTGAGCCAGCAGCACGTAGCGGGGGTAGCTCTGAGCCAGCAGCAGGTAGCGGGGGTAGCTCTGAGCCAGCAGCAGGTAGCGGGGGTAGCTCTGAGCCAGCAGCAGGTAGCGGGGGTAGCCTAGAGCCAGCAGCAGGTAGCGGGGGTAGCTCTGAGCCAGCAGCAGGTAGCGGGGGTAGCTCTGAGCCAGCAGCAGGTAGCGGGGGTAGCTCTGAGCCAGCAGCAGGTAGCGGGGGTAGCTATGAGCCAGCAGCAGGTAGCGGGGGTAGCCTTGAGCCAGCAGCAGGTAGCGGGGGTAGCCTTGAGCCAGCAGCAGGTCGCGGGGGTAGCCCTGAGCCAGCAGCAGTTGGCGGGGGTAGCCTGAGCCAGCAGCAGGTAGCGGGGGTAGCTCTGAGCCAGCAGCAGGTAGCGGGGGTAGCTCTGAGCCAGCAGCAGGTAGCGGGGGTAGCTCTGTGCCAGCAGCAGGTAGCGGGGGTAGCTTTGAGACAGCAGCAGGTAGCGGGGGTAGCTCTGAGCCAGCAGCAGGTAGCGGGGGTAGCTCTGAGCCAGCAGCAGGGCGCGGGGGTAGCCTTGAGCCAGCAGCAGGTAGCGGGGGTAGCCTGAGCCAGCAGCAGGTAGCGGGGGTAGCTCTGAGCCAGCAGCAGGTAGCGGGGGTAGCTCTGAGCCAGCAGCAGGTAGCGGGGGTAGCCTGAGCCAGCAGCAGGTAGCGGGGGTAGCCTTGAGCCAGCAGCAGGTAGCGGGGGTAGCTCTGAGCCAGCAGCAGGTAGCGGGGGTAGCCTTGAGCCAGCAGCAGGTAGCGGGGGTAGCCTTGAGCCAGCAGCAGGTAGCGGGGGTCGCTCTGAGCCAGCAGCAGGTAGCGGGGGTAGCCTTGAGCCAGCAGCAGGTAGCGGGGGTAGCCCTGAGCCAGCAGCAGGTAGCGGGGGTAGCCCTGAGCCAGCAGCAGGTAGCGGGAGTAGCTCTGAGCCAGCAGCAGGTAGCGGAGGTAGCCCTGAGCCAGCAGCAGGTAGCGGGGGTAGCTCTGAGCCAGCAGCGGGTAGCGGGGGTAGCTCTGAGCCAGCAGCAGGTAGCGGGGGTAGCCCTGAGCAAGCAGCAGGTAGCGGGGGTAGCCTGAGCCAGCAGCAGGTAGCGATGGTAGCTCTGAGCCAGCAGCAGGTAGCGGGGGTAGCACTGAGGCAGCAGCAGGTAGCGGGGTTAGCTCTGAGCCAGCAGCAGGTAGCGGGGGTAGCCTGAGCCAGCAGCAGGTAGCGGGGGTAGCCCTGAGCCAGCAGCAGGTAGCAGGGGTAGCTATGAGCCAGCAGCAGGTAGCGGGGGTAGCCTAGCCAGCAGCAGGTAGCGAGGGTAGCCCTGAGCCAGCAGCAGGTAGCGAGGGTAGCCCTGAGCCAGCAGCAGGTAGCGGGGGTAGCTCTGAGCCAGCAGCAGGTAGCGAGGGTAGCTCTGAGCCAGCAGCAGGTAGCGGGGGTAGCTCTGAGTCAGCAGCAGGTAGCGGGGGTAGCCCTGAGCCAGCAGCAGGTAGCGAGGGTAGCCCTGAGCCAGCAGCAGGTAGCGAGGGTAGCCCTGAGCCAGCAGCAGGTAGCGGGGGTAGCTCTGAGCCAGCAGCAGGTAGCGGGGGTAGCCTTGAGCCAGCAGCAGGTAGCGGGGGTAGCTATGAGCCAGCAGCAGGTAGCGGGGGTAGCCTTGAGCCGGCAGCAGGTAGCGGGGGTAGCTAGCCAGCAGCAGGTAGCGGGGGTAGCTCTGAGCCAGCAGCAGGTAGCGGGGGTAGCTCTGAGCCAGCAGCAGGTAGCGGGGGTAGCTCTGAGCCAGCAGCAGGTAGCGGGGGTAGCTCTGAGCCAGCAGCAGGTAGTGGGGGTAGCTATGAGCCAGCAGCAGGTAGCGGGGGTAGCTCTGAGCCAGCAGCAGGTAGCGGGGGTAGCTCTGAGCCAGCAGCAGGTAGCGGGGGTAGCTCTGAGCCAGCAGCAGGTAGCGGGGGTAGCTCTGAGCCAGCAGCAGGTAGCGGGGGTAGCTCTGAGCCAGCAGCAGTTAGCGGGGGTAGCCCTGAGCCAGCAGCATGTAGCGGGGGTAGCTCTGAGCCAGCAGCAGGTAGCGGGGGTAGCTCTGAGCCAGCAGCAGGTAGCGGGGGTAGCTCTGAGCCAGCAGCAGGTAGCGGGGGTAGCTCTGAGCCAGCAGCAGGTAGCGGGGGTAGCTCTGAGCCAGCAGCTGGTAGCGGGGGTCGCGCTGAGCCAGCAGCAGGTAGCGGGGGTAGCGCTGTGCCAGCAGCGGGTAGCGGGGGTAGCCCTGTGCCAGCATCAGGTTGAGGTGGTAGCTCTGAGCCAGCAGCAGGTAGCGGGGGTAGCTCTGAGCCAGCAGCAGGTAGCGGTGGTAGCTCTGAGGCAGCAGCAGGTAGCGGGGGTAGCTCTGAGCCAGCAGCAGGTAGCGGGGGTAGCTCTGAGCCAGCAGCAGGTAGCGGGGGTAGCTCTGAGCCAGCAGCACGTAGCGGGGGTAGCTCTGAGCCAGCAGCAGGTAGCGGGGGTAGCTCTGAGCCAGCAGCACGTAGCGGGGGTAGCTCTGAGCCAGCAGCAGGTAGCGGGGGTCGCTCTGAGCCCGCCGCAGGGAGCGGGGGGAGCTCTGAGCCAGCAGCCCGGAGCGGGGGTAGCTCTGAGCCAGCAGCAGGTAGCGGGGGTAGCTCTGAGCCAGCAGCAGGTAGCGGCGGTAGCTCTGAGCCAGCAGCAGGTAGCGGGGGTAGCTCTGAGCCAGCAGCAGGTAGCGGGGGTAGCTCTGAGCCAGCAGCAGGTAGCGGGCTTAGCTATGAGCCAGCAGCAGGTAGCGGGGGTAGCCCTGAGCCAGCAACAGGTAGCGGGGGTAGCCTAGCGGGGGTGAGCCAGCAGCAGGTAGCGCTCTGGGCAGCAGGTAGCCTTGAGCCAGCAGCAGGTAGCGGGGGTAGCTCTGAGCCAGCAGCAGGTAGCGGGGGTAGCTCTGAGCCAGCAGCAGGTAGCGGGGGTAGCTCTGAGCCAGCAGCCTGTCGCGGGGGTAGCTCTGCGCCAGCAGCAGGTAGCGGGGGTAGCTCTGAGCCAGCAGCAGGTAGCGGGGGTAGCTAGCCAGCAGCAGGTATCAGTGGTAGCTCTGAGACAGCAGCAGGTAGCGGGGGTAGCTCTGAGCCAGCAGCAGGTAGCGGGGGTAGCTCTGAGCCAGCAGCAGGTAGCGGGGGTAGCCTTGAGCCAGCAGCAGGTAGCGGGGGTAGCTATGAGACAGCAGCAGGTAGCGGGGGTAGCTCTGAGCCAGCAGCAGGCAGCGGGGGTAGCCTTGAGCCAGCAGCAGGTAGCGGGGGTAGCTATGAGCCAGCAGCAGGTAGCGGGGGTAGCCTTGAGCCAGCAGCAGGAAGCGGGGGTAGCCTTGAGCCAGCAGCAGGTAGCGGGGGTAGCCTTGAGCCAACAGCAGGTAGCGGGGGTAGCCTTGAGCCAGCAGCAGGTAGCGGGGGTAGCCTTGAGCCAGCAGCAGGTAGCGGGGGTAGCCTTGAGCCAGCAGCAGGTGGCGGGGGTAGCTCTGAGCCAGCAGCAGGTAGCGGGGGTAGCTATGAGACTGCAGCAGGTAGCGAGGGTAGCTCTGAGCCAGCAGCAGGTAGCGGGGGTAGCTCTGAGCCAGCAGCAGGTAGCGGGGATAGCTCTGAGCCAGCAGCAGGTAGCGGGGGTAGCTCTGAGCCAGCAGCAGGTAGCAGGGGTAGCCCTGAGCCAGCAGCAGGTAGCGAGGGTAGCTCTGAGCCAGCAGCAGGTAGCGGGGGTAGCTCTGAGCCAGCAGCAGGTAGCGGGGGTAGCTATGAGCCAGCAGCAGGTAGCGGGGGTAGCCCTGAGCCAGCAGCAGGTAGCGGGGGTAGCCCTGAGCCAGCAGCAGGTAGCCGGGGTAGCCTTGAGCCAGCAGCAGGTAGCGGGGGTAGCCTTGAGCCACCAGCAGGTAGCGGGGGTAGCTATGAGCCAGCAGCAGAGGGCGGGGGTAGCCTTGAGCAAGCAGCAGGTAGCGGGGGTAGCCTTGAGCCAGCAGCAGGTAGCGGGGGTAGCCTTGAGCCAGCAGCAGGTAGCGGGGGTAGCTATGAGCAAGCAGCAGGTAGCGGGGGTAGCCTTGAGCCAGCAGCAGGTAGCGAGGGTAGCCTTGAGCCAGCAGCAGGTAGCGAGGGTAGCCCTGAGCCAGCAGCAGGTAGCGAGGGTAGCTCTGAGCCAGCAGCAGGTAGCGAGGCTAGCCCTGAGCCAGCAGCAGGTAGCGAGGGTAGCCCTGAGCCAGCAGCAGGTAGCGGGGGTAGCTCTGAGCCAGCAGCAGGTAGCAAGGGTAGCCCTGAGCCAGCAGCAGGTAGCGGGCGTAGCTCTGAGCCAGCAGCAGGTAGCGGGGGTAGCTCTGAGCCAGCAGCAGGTAGCGGGGGTAGCTCTGAGCCAGCAGCAGGTAGCGGGGGTAGCTCTGAGACAGCAGCAGGTAGCGGGGGTAGCTCTGAGCCAGCAGCAGGTAGCGGGGGTAGCTCTGAGCCAGCAGCAGGTAGCGGGGGTAGCTCTGAGCCAGCAGCAGGTAGCGGGGGTAGCTCTGAGCCAGCAGCAGGTAGCGGGGGTAGCTCTGAGCCAGCAGCAGGTAGCGGGGGTAGCTCTGAGCCAGCAGCAGGTAGCGGGGGTAGCCCTGAGCCAGAAGCAGGTAGCGGGGGTAGCTCTGAGCCAGCAGCAGGTAGCGGGGGTAGCTCTGAGCCAGCAGCAGGTAGCGGGGGTAGCTCTGAGCCAGCAGCAGGTAGCGGGGGTAGCTCTGAGCCAGCAGCAGGTAGCGGGGGTAGCTCTGAGCCAGCAGCAGGTAGCGGGGGTAGCTCTGAGCCAGCAGCAGGTAGCGGGGGTAGCTCTGAGCCAGCAGCAGGTAGCGGGGGTAGCTCTGAGCCAGCAGCAGGTAGCGGGGGTAGCTCTGAGCCAGCAGCAGGTAGCGGGGGTAGCTGAGCCAGCAGCAGGTAGCGGGGGTAGCTCTGAGCCAGCAGCAGGTAGCGGGGGTAGCCCTGAGCCAGAAGCAGGTAGCGGGGGTAGCTCTGATCCAGCAGCAGGTAGCGGGGGTAGCTCTGAGCCAGCAGCAGGTAGCGGGGGTAGCTCTGATCCAGCAGCAGGTAGCGGGGGTAGCTCTGAGCCAGCAGCAGGTAGCGGGGGTAGCTCTGAGCCAGCAGCAGGTAGCGGGGGTAGCTCTGAGCCAGCAGCAGGTAGCGGGGGTAGCTCTGAGCCAGCAGCAGGTAGCGGGGGTAGCCCTGAGCCAGAAGCAGGTAGCGGGGGTAGCTCTGATCCAGCAGCAGGTAGCGGGGGTAGCTCTGAGCCAGCAACAGGTAGCGGGGGTAGCTATGAGCCAGCAGCAGGTAGCGGGGGTAGCCCTGAGCCAGCAGCAGGTAGCGGGGGTAGCCTTGAGCCAGCAGCAGGTAGCGGGGGTAGCCTTGAGCCAGCAGCAGGTAGTGGGGGTAGCTCTGAGCCAGCAGCAGGTAGCGGGGGTAGCTCTGAGCCAGCAGCAGGTAGCGGGGGTAGCTCTGTGCCAGCAGCAGGTAGCGGGGGTAGCTTTGAGACAGCAGCAGGTAGCGGGGGTAGCCTTGAGCCAGCAGCAGGTAGCGGGGGTAGCCTTGAGCCAGCAGCAGGTAGTGGGGGTAGCTCTGAGCCAGCAGCAGGTAGCGGGGGTAGCCTTGAGCCAGCAGCAGGTAGTGGGGGTAGCTCTGAGCCAGCAGCAGGTAGCGGGGGTAGCTCTGAGCCAGCAGCAGGTAGCGGGGGTAGCTCTGTGCCAGCAGCAGGTAGCGGGGGTAGCTTTGAGACAGCAGCAGGTAGCGGGGGTAGCTCTGAGCCAGTAGCAGGTAGCGGGGGTAGCTCTGAGCCAGCAGCAGGTAGCGGGGGTAGCTCTGAGCCAGCAGCAGGTAGCGGGGGTAGCTCTGAGCCAGCAGCAGGTGAGCCAGCAGCAGGTAGCGGGGGTAGCTCTGAGCCAGCAGCAGGTAGCGGGGGTAGCTCTGAGCCAGCAGCAGGTAGCGGGGGTAGCTCTGAACCAGCAGCAGGTAGCGGGGGTAGCCCTGAGCCAGAAGCAGGTAGCGGGGGTAGCTCTGATCCAGCAGCAGGTAGCGGGGGTAGCTCTGAGCGAGCAGCAGGTAGCGGGCTTAGCTATGAGCCAGCAGCAGGTAGCGGGGGTAGCCCTGAGCCAGCAACAGGTAGCGGGGGTAGCCTTGAGCCAGCAGCAGGTAGCGGGGGTAGCCTTGAGCCAGCAGCAGGTAGTGGGGGTAGCTCTGAGCCAGCAGCAGGTAGCGGGGGTAGCTCTGAGCCAGCAGCAGGTAGCGGGGGTAGCTCTGAGCCAGCAGCAGGTAGCGGGGGTAGCTCTGTGCCAGCAGCAGGTAGCGGGGGTAGCTTTGAGACAGCAGCAGGTAGCGGGGGTAGCTCTGAGCCAGCAGCAGGTAGCGGGGGTAGCTCTGAGCCTGCAGCAGGTAGCGGGGGTAGCTCTGAGCCAGCAGCAGGTAGCGGGGGTAGCTCTGAGCCAGCAGCAGGTAGCGGGGGTAGCTCTGAGCCAGCAGCAGGTAGCGGGGGTACCCTTGAGCCAGCAGCAGGTAGCAGGGGTAGCCTTGAGCCAGCAGCAGGTAGCGAGGGTAGCCTTGAGCAAGCATCAGGTAGCGAGGGTAGCCCTGAGCCAGCAGCAGGTAGCGAGGGTAGCCCTGAGCCAGCAGCAGGTAGCGAGGGTAGCTCTGAGCCAGCAGCAGGTAGCGAGGGTAGCCCTGAGCGAGCAGCAGGTAGCGGGGGTAGCTCTGAGCCAGCAGCAGGTAGCGGGGGTAGCTATGAGCCAGCAGCAGGTAGCGGGGGTAGCTATGAGCCAGCAGCAGGTAGCGGGGGTAGCCCTGAGCCAGCAGCAGGTAGCGCGGGTAGCCTTGAGCCAGCAGCAGGTGAGCCAGCAACAGGTAGCGGGGGTAGCCTTGAGCCAGCAGCAGGTAGCGGGGGTAGCTCTGAGCCAGCAGCAGGTAGCGGGGGTAGCTATGAGCCAGCAGCAGGTAGCGGGGGTAGCCCTGAGCCAGCAGCAGGTAGCGCGGGTAGCCTTGAGCCAGCAGCAGGTAGCGGGGGTAGCCTTGAGCCAGCAGCAGGTAGCGGGGGTAGCTCTGAGCCAGCAGCAGGTAGCGGGGGTAGCCTTGAGCCAGCAGCAGGTAGCAGGGGTAGCTCTGAGCCAGCAGCAGGTAGCTGGGGTAGCTCTGAGCCAGGGGGTAGCTCTGAGCCAGCAGCAGGTAGCGGGGGTAGCTCTGAGCCAGCAGCAGGTAGCGGGGGTAGCTCTGAGCCAGCAGCAGGTAGCGGGGGTAGCCTTGAGCCAGCAGCAGGTAGCGGGGGCAGCCCTGAGCCAGCAGCAGGTAGCAGAGGTAGCGTTGAGCCAGCAGCAGGTAGCGGGGGTAGCTCTGAGCCAGCAGCAGGTAGCGGGGGTAGCCTTGAGCCAGCAGCAGGTAGCGGGGGTAGCCCTGAGCCAGCAGCAGGTAGCGGGGGTAGCTCTGAGCCAGCAGCAGGTAGCGGGGGTAGCCTTGAGCCAGCAGCAGGTAGCGGGGGTAGCCCTGAGCCAGCAGCAGGTAGCGGGGGTAGCCTTGAGCCAGCAGCAGGTAGCGGGGGTAGCCTTGAGCCAGCAGCAGGTAGCGAGGGTAGCCCTGAACCAGCAGCAGGTAGCGAGGGTAGCCCTGAACCAGCAGCAGGTAGCGAGGGTAGCCCTGAACCAGCAGCAGGTAGCGAGGGTAGCCCTGAGCCAGCAGCAGGTAGCGAGGGTAGCTCTGAGCCAGCAGCACGTAGCGGGGGTAGCTCTGAGCCAGCAGCAGGTAGCGGGGGTAGCCCTGAGCCAGCAGCAGGTAGCGGGGGTAGCTCTGAGCCAGCAGCAGGTAGCGGGGGTAGCCCTGAGCCAGCAGCAGGTAGCGAGGGTAGCCCTGAGCCAGCAGCAGGTAGCGAGGGTAGCCCTGAGCCAGCAGCAGGTAGCGAGGGTAGCCCTGAGCCAGCAGCAGGTAGCGAGGGTAGCCCTGAGCCAGCAGCAGGTAGCGAGGGTAGCCCTGAGCCAGCAGCAGGTAGCGAGGGTAGCCCTGAGCCAGCAGCAGGTAGCGTGGGTAGCACTGAGCCAACAGCGGGTAGCGAGGGTAGCCCTGAGCCAGCAGCAGGTAGCGAGGGTAGCCCTGAACCAGCAGCAGGTAGCGAGGGTAGCTCTGAGCCAGCAGCAGGTAGCTGGGGTAGCCCTGAGCCAACAGCAGGTAGCGAGGGTAGCTCTGAACCAGCAGCAGGTAGCGAGGGTAGCCCTGAGCCAGCAGCAGGTAGCGAGGGTAGCTCTGAGCCAGCAGCAGGTAGCTGGGGTAGCCCTGAGCCAGCAGCGGGTAGCGGGGGTAGCTCTGAGCCAGCAGCAGGTAGCGGGGGTAGCTCTGAGCCAGCAGCAGGTAGCGGGGGTAGCCCTGAGCCAGCAGCAGGTAGCGGGGGTAGCTCTGAGCCAGCAGCAGGTAGCTGGGGTAGCTCTGATCCAGCAGCAGGTAGCGGGGGTAGCTCTGAGCCAGCAGCAGGTAGCGGGGGTAGCTCTGAGCCAGCAGCAGGTAGCGGGGGTAGCTCTGAGCCAGCAGCAGGTAGCGGGGGTAGCTCTGAGCCAGCAGCAGGTAGCGGGGGTAGCTCTGAGCCAGCAGCAGGTAGCGGGGGTAGCTCTGAGCCAGCAGCAGGTAGCGGGGGTAGCTCTGAGCCAGCAGCAGGTAGCGGGGGTAGCTCTGAGCCAGCAGCAGGTAGCGGGGGTAGCTCTGAGCCAGCAGCAGGTAGCCTCTGAGCCAGCAGCACGTAGCAGCTCTGAGCCAGCAGCAGGTAGCGAGGGTAGCTATGAGCCAGCAGCAGGTAGCGGGGGTAGCTCTGAGCCAGCAGCACGTAGCGGGGGTAGCTCTGAGCCAGCAGCAGGTAGCGAGGGTAGCTATGAGCCAGCAGCAGGTAGCGAGGGTAGCTATGAGCCAGCAGCAGGTAGCGGGGGTAGCTCTGAGCCAGCAGCAGATAGCGGGGGTAGCTCTGAGCCAGCAGCACGTAGCGGGGGTAGCCCTGAGCCAGCAGCAGGTAGCGGGGGTAGCTCTGAGCCAGCAGCACGTAGCGGGGGTAGCTCTGAGCCAGCAGCAGGTAGCGAGGGTAGCTATGAGCCAGCAGCAGGTAGCGGGGGTAGCTCTGAGCCAGCAGCACGTAGCGGGGGTAGCTCTGAGCCAGCAGCAGGTAGCGGGGGTAGCTCTGAGCCAGCAGCACGTAGCGGGGGTAGCTCTGAGCCAGCAGCACGTAGCGGGGGTAGCTCTGAGCCAGCAGCACGTAGCGGGGGTAGCCCTGAGCCAGCAGCAGGTAGCGGGGGTAGCTCTGAGCCAGCAGGAGGTCGCGGGGGTAGCTCTGAGCCAGCAGCACGTAGCGGGGGTAGCTCTGAGCCAGCAGCAGGTAGCGGGGGTAGCCCTGAGCCAGCAGCAGGTAGCGGGGGTAGCTCTGAGCCAGCAGCAGGTAGCGGGGGTAGCTCTGAGCCAGCAGCAGGTAGCGAGGGTAGCCCTGAGCCAGCAGCACGTAGCGGGGGTAGCTCTGAGCCAGCAGCAGGTAGCGGGGGTAGCTCTGAGCCAGCAGCAGGTAGCGGGGGTAGCTCTGAGCCAGCAGCAGGTAGCGGTGGTAGCTCTGAGGCAGCAGCAGGTAGCGAGGGTAGCTCTGAGCCAGCAGCAGGTAGCGGTGGTAGCTCTGAGCCAGCAGCAGGTAGCGAGGGTAGCTCTGAGCCAGCAGCAGGTAGCGAGGGTAGCTCTGAGCCAGCAGCAGGTAGCGGTGGTAGCTCTGAGCCAACAGCAGGTAGCGGGGGTAGCTCTGAGCCAGCAGCAGGTAGCGGGGGTAGCTCTGAACCTCCTCATCACAAAAGTAATGAATGCTGTGTCTGATAAGCGTTAAAGCATTGATGAATGCATTCTGCCTCAGCACAACTCAAATTACTATTATTATTATTATTGTTATTATTATTATTGTTGTTATTATTACTAAATTACATTATTATACAGTGTCGTCCAGATAATGGCAGGGAACTGGTCTGTTGTATTAAACATGGTTATAATGATAACTATTGCTTTTAAAGGGGTGGACCGGTGAGCCAGTGACGGGAAGTGCCAGTCACTTACAGTAATATATAACTAATGATGGGAAGTGCCAGTCATTCACAGTGATATATAACTAGTGACTGAGGAAGTGCCAGTCACTTACAGTAATATATAACTAATGATGGGAAGTGCCAGTCATTCACAGTGATATATAACTAGTGACTGGGGAAGTGCCAGTCACTCACAGTGATATATAACTAGTGACTGGGGAAGTGCCAGTCACTCACAGTGATATATAACTAGTGACTGGGGAAGTGCCAGTCACTCACAGTAATATATAACTAGTGACGGGGGAAGTGCCAGTCACTCACAGTGATATATAACTAGTGACTGGGGAAGTGCCAGTCACTCACAGTGATATATAACTAGTGACTGGGGAAGTGCCAGTCACTCACAGTGATATATAACTAGTGACTGGGGAAGTGCCAGTCACTCACAGTGATATATAACTAGTGACTGGGGAAGTGCCAGTCACTCAGTAATATATAACTAGTGACGGGGGAAGTGCCAGTCGACTGGAAGATAACAAAAGTAATGATAATAATCAAGACAGGTGATAATCAGGTGGTCCTGATCCTCAGACAAGTGTCTCTAACGAACCTAACGTCATAACTGATGGAAAGCCTCTCCAGGAAAAGAATTATGAGACATCTAGAAATATTCGATCCCACGTAGAGCACAAGTATAGATTTGGAAACTGATGGTCTTCCCTTGCTGAATTTTTTAGCAACATACCGTAGATTACCGAAGGTCGAACAAGAAAGATAAAGTTTTGACCTTCTGTTACAGCCACATTTAAGATTATTTAGCAAAGTTGAGTAGCAAGCGGATCTAAAGGGAAAGATATTAACATAGATAAGAGGGTCCTTGAACAATTGGCAATCCTTAAAAATATAAAAAAATCAGTTTGGGTGAGTGTAACTTGTGGAGTTCCACAAGTATCAATATTGGTGCCCATACTGTTTCTGGTCGCCAGAGTTATTATCTACGTATCCTTGTTAGTCAAAGATGCAAAAATGGTTAGAGGATTGTAAACTAATGAGCATGAAAGACGTCATACAGAAACCTTCCAACACTCAAGAAATTATCAAATAAATTCTAACAAATTCCACCCTCACTAATGCAGAATTATGAAACTGGGAAAGGCGAGCAAAAACACAGTACCACCTGGGAAAAAATATAGCATTTAAAAGATTAAATAAAAAGATCTTGAAATACTCATTACCACAAACCTGTTTACTCGTGGGTTTATTAAGGAGAATAACATTAACAGCAGAAGCTGAGCTTTTAAGCTGAAAGTGGCGTTCTGTAGCCTTGACTATGACTCACTCAGAATATTCTTTACCTTGTTAGGTAAGACACATATGCAACAGTTATGTATCTTTATTTCGAAACGTTTCGCCTACACAGTAGGCTTCTTCAGTCGAGTACAGAAAAGTTGATAGAAGCAGAAGATACTTGAAGACGATGTAATCAGTCCATCACCCTTAAAGTTTTGAGGTGGTCAGTCCCTCAGTCTGGAGAAGAGCATTGTTCCATAGAATGAAACAATATGGAGATGAAGTGACAGGATGGAACAATGCTCTTCTCCAGACTGAGGGACTGACCACCTCAAAACTTTAAGGGTGATGGACTGATTACATCGTCTTCAAGTATCTTCTGCTTCTATCAACTTTTCTGTACTCGACTGAAGAAGCCTACTGTGTAGGCGAAACGTTTCGAAATAAAGATACCTAACTGTTGCATATGTGTCTTACCTAACAATCTGTCGGTATTTTATACCATTTTAATGTTCATTCTTTACCTTACACGTCCCATCAAGAGAGACATTTTGATGCTGGTGACACAGAGGCTGTTAAGAAGTATTTCTTGACCATAAAAACGGGAAATGAGTAGAATGAGCTAAACAGTAATACGTTAGAATTGAACTCCACACAGGGATTCAAGAACACGTATATCAAGCTCAGCCATGCCAAGCTCAGCCATGCCAAGCTCAGCCATGCCAAGCTCAGCCATGCCAAGCTCAGCCATGCCAAGCTCAGCCATGCCAAGCTCAGCCATGCCAAGCTCAGCCGTGCCAAGCTCAGCCATGCCAAGCTCAGCCATGCCAAGCCCAGCCATGCCAAGCTCAGCCATGCCAAGCCCAGCCATGCCAAGCTCAGCCATGCCAAGCTCAGCCATGCCAAGCTCAGTCATGCCAAGCCCAGCCATGCCAAGCTCAGCCATGCCAAGCTCAGCCATGCCAAGCTCAGCCATGCCAAGCTCAGCCATGCCAAGCTCAGCCATGCCAAGCCCAGCCATGCCAAGCTCAGCCATGCCAAGCCCAGCCATGCCAAGCTCAGCCATGCCAAGCTCAGCCATGCCAAGCCCAGCCATGCCAAGCTCAGCCATGCCAAGCTCAGTCATGTCAAGATCAGTTATGCCAGTGAGCTTAGTACTGAGAGATCGTACCAAGAGACTTAACTCCCAACTGCCTGAAAACTCAAGCAGGTAATAACACACACTGTACTCAGAGAGCAGTAACTTAGGGAAAATTACTAGTGAGGGAATGAGGTGATACTGGTTGTATTAACTAAGATCATGGTAATTGTTAAGTGGTGTTGTTGTAGTAGACACAACCAGGTGGCAGCTGGTTGTGTCGCCTCTGCATTTGTCTGTCTGCCTGTCTGTGTTTCTGTTTGTCTCTATGTCTGCCTGTCTGTAATTCAATCGGTCTGCCTATCTCTGTTTCTGAGTCTGTTTTTGCCTTTGTCTGTTTCTGCCTGTGTCTGTTTCTGTCTGTGTCTGTATCTGTCTGTGTCTGTTTCTGCTTATGTGTCTGTCTCTGTTTCTCTTATGAGTCTGTTCTCTGTGTGTTCCTGTCTGTGTTTCTTTTGTTACTCTTAGGAACATAAGGAAGAGCACAGCAGCAGGTCTAACTGTCCATGCGAGGCAGGTCCAACTCACACCCACCAACATCCACTCATGCAAGTTTTTTACAGACGAATCTCCAGCTAGCGTGGCCGTGACGAACTCTAGCTCAAGTCCCTTCACTGCCGTCAACATGACTCACGGCCACGCTAGCTGGAGATTCGTCTGTGAAAACTTGCATTTGTGGTCACAGTGGTGCCTGTGCTAACCATCCACTCATGTATTTATCTAACCTATTTTTAAAACTACACAAAATTTTAGCTTCAGTGACGGTACTCGGAAGTTTGTTCCACTCATCCACAACCCTATTACCAAGCCAGTGCTTTCCTATATCTTTTCTGAATCTAAATTTTTCCAACTTGAAACCATTGCTGCGAGTCCTGCCATGGTTAGATATTTTTAGCACATTATTTACATTCCCTTTATTTATTCCTGCTTTCCATTTATACACCTCAGTCATATTCCACTAATTCTACGCCTTTCTAGAGAATGTAGATTCAGGGCCCTCAGTCTATCCTCGTAGGAAATATTTCTGATACTCGGGATCAACTTTATCATCCTCCTTTGTTCGTTTACGAGCGCATTTATATCCGTTCTGTAATACGATGACCAGAACTGTACATAAGAACATAAGAATGGAGGAATACTTCAGAAGGCCTACTGGCCCATACAAGGCAGTTCCTTATCAAAACCACCAGTACCCAAAGCTACCCAAGAATTTACTTCCGTACCCACGACACCAATCAAACCCAGCCCCTCCCACTCATATATTTGTCCAATCTCGTTTTAAAGCTACCCAAGGTCCTAGCCTCGATCACCCCACTCGGAAGATTGTTCCACACATCCACAACTCTGTCCGAAAAAACAATACTTACCCATGTCCTTTCTAAATCTAAATTTATCCAACTTAAATCCGTTATTTCAGGTTCTTACCTGGTTCGACATCCTCAGTACTTTATTAATAGCACCTTTGTTTATTGCTATCATCCACTTATACACTTCTCTCCAGAGAATGAAGATTCAAGGCTTTAAGTCTATCTTCATACGGGTGATTCCTTACACGGTAAATCATTTTAGTCATTCTTCTCTGTATGTTCTATAATGAGTCTATGTCCATCCTGTAGTAAGGGGACCAAAACTGAGCAGCATAATCTAAATGAGGCCTCACTAGTGATGTATAGAGCTGTAAAATAACTTTTGGACTTCTGTTACTTATACTTCTTGTGATAAATCCAAGTAATCTGTTGGCCTTGTTGCGCACACTTAGGCACTGCTGTCTTGGCTTTAGATTTCTGCTTACCATGACTCCCAAGTGTTTTTCACATTCTGTATGATCAAGCTCTACTTCACCTAGATTATAGCTTCTAGGGTTATTTTCATTACCAAGGACTAGTACTTTACACTTGTCCACACTGAACTTCATCTACTGGTTTTATCTTGTCTGATCTACACTTGTTATACGGTACCAAAGAGAAATGGGAGGTATTTTCGATCCAAAGAAGGAGAGATAAGGCCTAACACCTTGGATCGAAAACCCTTGAATCGGCCTTTGTCCTTAATAATACTGGGTCAAGAGTAAATATAGGAGATAGGTCGAGCGAATTTCAAAGGTCAGAATTAGCCTACTAACTGATGAAGATTATCTCAGTAACCCACAACCACTGGTGCGAAGCTCTAGTCAGAGCAATAGTTAAACTTTTTTTTCCAAGCGGGCCCCGCCCACTTGTAACCTCGTCTGCCACTTCTGCACCACTCCACTACCCTCACCTGCTGGTGTATTTAATTTTATGGTGTCGCTTCCCAGGCTGCCATCAGCGCCACGGTAGGGCTAAGGGCAACGATCTCGCCTCACACACTGAGTGTCCGTGGTTCGATTCCCGGTCGGTTGGTAACATTGGGCGTGTTTTCTTACACCTGTTGTCCCATACTAGCAAGCAAGTAGGTTAGTCGACTGGTGTGGGTCGCATCCTGGGGGACAAGATTAAAGGACCCCAGTGGAAATAAGTCAGACAGTCCTCGATGACGCACTGACTTTCTTGGGTTATGCTGAGTGGCTAACCCTCCGGGGTTAAAAATCCGAACAAAATCATATCTTACAAATCTGTTACCAACGCTTTAACATAGTGAAAAGACTTATGACTGTGATCTATGAACGCAAAAATATAAAAGTTGAAGCAGATAATAACACCGCAGACAGCAGTTGCAGGACACAGCGGCCACAGGACTCAAGTCTGGCTTGCCGGTTTCCCTGAACCCCTTCATAAATGTTACTTTGCTCACACTCCAACAACACGTCAAGTATTAAAAACCATTTGTCTCCATTCACTCCTATCAAACACGCTCACGCATGCCTGCTGGAAGTCCAAGCCCCTCGCTCACAAAACCTCCTTTACCCCCTCCCTTCAACCTTCCCTAGGCCGACCCCTACCCCGCCTTCCCATCACTATAGATTTATACACTCTCGAAGTCATTCTGTTTCGTTCTATTCTCTCTACATGTCCGAACCACCTCAACAACCCCTCCTCAGCCCCCTGGATAATAGTTTTGGTAATCCCGCACCTCCTAATTTCCAAACTACGAATTCTCTGCATTATATTCACACCACACATTGCCCTCAGATATGACATCTCCACTGCTTCCAGCCTTCTCCTTGTTGCAACATTCATCACCCACGCTTAACACTCATATAAAAGTGTTGGTATAACTATACTCTCATATATTCCTCTCTTTGCTTCCACGGACAAAGTTCTTTATCTCCACAGAGTCAAAAGTGCACCACTCACCCTTTTTCCCTCATCAGTTCTATGATTCACCTCATCCTTCATAGACCCATCCGCTGACACGTCCACTCCTAAATATCTGAATACATTCACCTCCTCCATACTCTCTCCCTCCAATCAGATATCCAATCTTTCGTCACCTAATCTTTTTATTATCGTCATCACCTTACTCTTTCCTATAATCACTTTTAATTTTCTTCTTTTACATTCCTTACCACATTCATCCACCAACCTCTGCAATTTCTCTTCAGAATCTCCCGAAAGCACAGTGTCATCAGCAAAGAGCAACTGTTACATTTTCCACACTGAGTTTGATTATTATCTTTTAACTCCACACCTCTTGCCAAGACCCTCGCATTTACTTCTCTTACAACCCCATCTATAAATATATTGAACAACCATGGTGACATCACACATCCTTGTCTAAGGCCAACTTTTACTGGGAAATAATCTCCCTCTCTCCTACATACTCTAACCTGAGCCTCACTATCCTCTTAAAAATTCTTCACTGCTTTCAGTAACCTATCTCCTATACCATACACCTGCAACATCTGCCACATTGCCCCCCTATCCACCCTCTCATACGCCTTTTCTAAATCCAAAAATGCCACAAAAACCTCTCTAGCCTTATCTAAATACAGTTCACCTATATGTTCCACTGTAAGCACTTGGTCTACACACCCCCTACCTTTCCTAAAGCCTCCTTGTTCATCTGCTATCCTACTCTCCGTCTTACTCTTAATTCTTGCAATAATAACTTTACCATACACTTTACCAGGTATACAGGTATACAGACTTATTCCTCTATAATTTTTGCACTCTCTTTTATCCCCTTTGCCATTATACAAAGGAATTATACATGCTTTCTGCCAATCCCTAGGTACATTACCCTCTTCCATACATTTATTAAATAATAGCACCAATCACTCAAAAACTATATCCCCCACCACATTTCTATCTTCATCCAATCAATCCCAGCTGCCTTACCCCCTTTCATTCTACCCACTCCCTCACGAACTTCCCCCACACTCACAACTGGCTCTTCCTCACTCCTACAAGATTTTATTCCTTCTTGCCCTATCTTCATCAACATTTAATAATTCCTCAAAATATTCCCTCCATCTTCCCGATACCTCTAACTCTCCATTTAATAACTCTCCTCTCCTATTTTTAACTAACAAATCCATTTGTTCTCTAGGCTTCCTCAACTTATTAATATCACTCCAAAACTTTTTCTTATTTTCAACAAAATTTGTTGATAACATCTCACCCACTCTCTCATTTGATCTCTTTTCACATTGCTTCACCACTCTCTTAACCTCTCTTTTTCTCTCCATATACTCTTCCTTCCTTGCATCACTTCTACTTTGTAAAAACCTCTCATATGCTAACTTTTTCTCCCTTACTACTCTTTTTTACATTATCATTCCACCAATCGCTCTGCTTCCCTCCTGCACCCACTTTCCTGTAACCACAAACTTCTGCTGAACACTCTAATACTACATTCTTAAACCTACCCCATACGTCTTCGACCTCATTGTCTATACTCACACTAGCCCATCTATCCTCCAATGGTTGTTTATAACTTACCCTAACTGCCTCCTCTTTTAATTTATACACCTTCACCTCTCTCTTACTTGCTGCTTCTATTTTCCTTGTATCCCATCTACCTTTTGCACTCACTGTAGCTACAACTAAAAGTGATCTGATATATCTGTGGCCCCTCTATAAACATGTACATCCTGAAGTCTACTCAACAGTCTCTTGTCTACCAATACACAGTCCAACAAACTATTGTCATTACGCCCTACATCATATCTTGTATACTTATTTATCCTCTTTTTCTTAAAATATGTATTACCTATAATTAATCCCCTTTCTATACAAGGTTCAATCAAAGGGCTCCCATTATCATTTACACCTGGCACCCCAAACTTACCTACCACACCCTCTCTAAATGTTTCTCCTACTTTAGCATTTAGGTCCCCTACCACAATTACTCTCTCACTTGGTTCAAAGGTTCCTATACATTCGCTTAACATCTCCCAAAATCTTTCTCTCTCCTTTTTTTTTTACACAGGGTTTGACAAGGTTAGGTTAGGGATCCCTAGCTTTATTGACAAGCTACTTACAGGTTAAGAATTCCTAACTTTATTGACAAGCTAAGAGCTGTTACCTACATCAGCTCATCATCTCTTCTGGTGCATACACGCTTATTATGACCCACCTTTCGCATCCGACCCTTATTTTAATCCACATAATCCTTGAATTTACACATTTATATTCCCTCTTCTCCTTCCATAACTGGTCCTTCTGCATTATTGCTACCCCTTCCTTAGCTCTAACTCTCTCAGATACTCCTGACTTAATCCCATTTATTTCTCCACACTGAAACTCGCCTACCCTCTTCAGCTTTGTTTCGCTTAGGGCCAGGACATCCAGCTTCTTTTCATTCATAACATCATCAATCATCTCCTTCTTATCATCCGCACTACATCCACGCACATTCAAGCATCCCAGTTTTATAAAGTTATATATATATATATATATATATATATATATATATATATATATATATATATATATATATATATATATATATATATATATATATATATATATATATATATATATATATATATATATATATATACATAAATTCCATCGCCCAGGACTGGGTGTTGTATATAACACATTAAAAGCAAATACATAACACCAGTACACAGAGATACACGAAGCCCATGTTGGTGTCAGCCTCAGGTGTCATGAACAGCATGTGTGGGACGTGGGGAGTGAAAAACAACATTAGGGGAACTACTGCAAGTGTTTACTGGGAGACCTGTGGACCAGCCATCACGTCTCCTGTGCTGGAGTTAATGTTGCTGCTCACCTCTGAGTGGTTGCTGGGGGTCGAGTCTCCGCTCCTAGGCCTCCCCATACCCCACCCCATTTCCCCTCCGTCCCCCACTCCCATTCCCCCACCAGGCTTGACGAAGCTCCTGGAGAGCGAAACGTTGCCACAATAAAATTTCGCATTAACTGCACATGAGTCCTTTTACCCAACATCAATAAAAAAAATAGCCAGAAATAGCTCACTATTCATAGGAGGTTCAAAACCCGATGACGTGAAAATATATGAGCAATATACTGAAAGATGATCGTGAATTAGCATTGTTAAACAAAGAACTAAGGCGCAGGGGAGTTGAGGACCCAGCTGTGTTTTTCGCTGCTTCTGCTCCATCTACAAATCATTCTTCTGACACAAGCATGCTGGCACGCTGGCACGCTGGCACGCTGGCACGCTGGCACGCTGGCACGCTGGCAGTTCTTCTGAGAATTCGAAAGAGAAATCGACAACATGGCCGCACATGCTGTACTAGGACCCGCGTGCTGGAGATTCTTATTGGTTAGGAAGTGAAGAGCACCGCTAGTGTGAGGGACTGAACGCCTTCAGTCAAGGTTGAGGGACTGTACACCTTCAGTCAAGGCTGAGGGACTGTACACCTTCAGTCAAGGCTGAGGGACTGAACACTTTCAGTCAAGGCTGAGGGACTGTACACCTTCAGTCAAGGCTGAGGGACTGAACACTTTCAGTCAAGGCTGAGGGACTGAACACCTTCAGTCAAGGCTGAGGGACTGAACACCTTCAGTCAAGGTTCAGGGACTGAATATCTTTTGAGGATAAGCGACTGAATGCCTTTCAAGGTTGAGAACCTGAACACTTTTCAAGGCTGTGGGACTGATCACATTTCAAGGCTAAGGGACTGAACACCTCAGAATTTTGCCTTTCCACTTCGTCCACTCTCCCAAGTATTAAAATCACCTCATTATTCGACTGAAGAAATCTGATAAGCAGGCAAAATATTTTGGCAGTGAAAATACGCAATGTGTCTAATTCATCAGGTTAGATCAAGTTTTGTTAGATAAGTTAAGTTAGGTTAGGCTAAGTAAGGTTTAGGTAGATTAAGTAAGGTGCATAAACACTGTCCAGCTGCAAGTTATCTGGCAACTAATTTTTTTCTCCTCAAAACTAACTTCTTCCATAACTCTTTTTACCTGTAACTTTGCAGAGACTTACTTAAAACAACAACAACAAAAATAAAAGTAACAACACAATCACAAACAACAACAAACACCAGAAATCAACCAACCAACCACCACCATTTACTACCAACTATCACCACTACCACCAACCACAATCATAAACAACTACCACCATCAACAACCACCACCACCAGCTACTTGTTTATGCATTTTCCGAGTGGGATCAACGATGTGCTGAGAATTAATTAGCTAATTTTTAAATATATTGAAAATATTTTGCATAGGACCTCTTTTTTTTCCCTCACATCTAACCCGTGAAAAACTGACTTTTAATAAAATTGTTTGACCATAAAGGCGCTAGAAGTAGCTTCGCCTCACTCTAGGCTTCTATAAAGACGCTAACACTAGTCTACTTGATAGATGTATTGAAAATTGTATAAAATATATAAAATACCCAAAAGATGGTGATTTAGAGACATGTGTAACAGTTGGGTGTCTTTATTATTGGGTGTCTACTGTTTCGCCTGAAGAATCCTACTGTGAAGGCGTAACGTTTCAAACATAAAGATACCCAACTGTTCCACATGTATTTTAACCATCAACTTGCTAGAGGGAACAGTCAATAATGAAGATCTAAATATAGTACAGTATAGTAGAACACGCCCCACTCACTGAAGGAGACGACTTCAGTTCGAGACTGGAGTTGTGTACCTCAGGGAGAAATGCTGAGGTCAGTGGTCACAAGAGTTCATTCTGTCGTAGCTGTCTGGGAGATTAGTGTGGAGGGTTATAGAGCACCATGGTTTGCTGTAGTGTTTTGGAATCTCAAGTTAAAGTGTTCAAGAAGGAGGTTCAACTTCTCCAAGAGGAAAATTGGAGGCTGAAAATTCACCTAGATGGAACTGGGAGTGAATGTGAGAAGGGTGGAGTCGGTGTGGAGGAAAAAGTTACCAGCAGTGAGTTGGAGAGTGGCAACTGCCACAAGTGGGAAATGGTCTCTACTACAGGTAGCAGCACCAAGATAAGGATGCTTAATAGAGAAGATCTGAAGTAGGATACCGATTCTCTGTTCTCTAGAATGAGCATACTTCAGTGGTTACTGAGGTTAAAGGTACCACTAACTCCCCTGCTAATCAAGGTAAGAACATTCTGGTTGTGGGTGACTCACAGGTGAGATATATGGACTGTGCTTTCTGTAACAGAGATAGGAATGTGAGACAGAGAGTGTGTTTCCCAGGAGCTGGTGTTGATGACATAGTCAACAGGTTGGATAATATTATGTCAGGTAATAGGAACACACTCATTATGTTAGTGCTGGTGAAAGTGATACTGGGAAGGGGAGGAGAGAGGAGCTGCTGGATAAGTGTAAGTCAGCCATAGATAGAATTAGGTCTAAGGGAGGGGTCCCAATCATATGTAGCATCTTGCCTAGAAGGGGAGTGGGCAATGAATGGATGTATAGGGCAAATGGTGTAAATTGCTGGCTAGAAAAGTACTGCAAGGAACTTGCAGTCCAATTCACTGATAACTGGGACAAATTTTATGGCAAAAGTGATATGTATGCAAGGGATGGGGTACATCTCTCTGGGGCCAGAGTAGTTGCATTAGCCAACTCAATTGAGGGGGCCATTGCTGACTAGTCTAGGATTTTAAACTGATAGGTTATAGAGGTATGGGTGTGAGTGGGAAACAATCAGACTGCAGTAGAAGGATTGAAAAAAAAAGATATTACCAGGATACCGCAGAGATATGTTTAATAGACAATATTCAAAATAAAGTTGTTAGTAAAGGCAAAGCAATATATCAACAAACAAAGAGAGATAGTAGAGGGTAGCGAGTGACTGGCTTAAGGTTTACTATGTTAATAGTAGAAGATAGTTGAGCTAAGATTACTTGCATGTGCAGGTAATATAAATATTATTGCTATAACAGAGACCTGGTTCAACTTGAAAGATAGAGAAATGCCTTATGAATGCCACATAAACTATTTCACAGTGATAGAGTCAACAGGAAGGGTTGAGGAGTGGCGATGTATGTTGGACAGGAAAATAACCATGCGACATATAAACTAAATAATGTAGATCTTAATACTACTGATTGCGAAAAGGATTTAGGAGTTCTGGTTAGCAGTAATCTGAAACCAAGACAACAGTGCATTAGTGTTCGCAATAAAGCTAACAGAATTCTTGGCTTCATATATAGAAGTATAAATAATAGAAGTCCTCAGGTTGTTCTTCAACTCTATATATCCTTGGTTAGGCCTCATTTAGACTATGCTGCTCAGTTCTGGTCACCGTATTACAGAATGGATATAAATGCTCTGGAAAACGTACAAAGGTGGATGACAAAGTTGATCCCATGTATCAGAAGTCTTCCCTATGAGGATAGACTGAGGGCCCTGAATCTGCGCTCTCTCGAAAGGCGTAGAATTAGGGGGATATGATCGAGGTGTATAAACGGAAAACAGGAATAAATAAAGGGGATGTAAGTAGCGTGCTGAAAATTTCCATCCAAGACAGGACTCACAGCAATGGTTTCAAGTTGGAAAAATTCAGATTCAGAAAGGATATAGGAAAGCACTGGTTTGGTAATAGAGTTGTGGATGAGTGGAACAAACTCCTGAGTGCAGTTATTCAGGCTAAAACGTTGTGTAGTTTTAAAAATAGGTTAGATAAATACATGAGTGGGTGTGGGTGGGTGTGAGTTGGACCTGACTAGTTTGTGCTACTAGGTCTGATGCCTTGCTCCTTCCTTGAGTGGAGGTGACCAGACTGGGTGGGTCATTGGGTAATCCGGGGGGGGGGACGGGACATGGACCTGCTCCGCATGGGTCAGTAGGTCTGTTGCAGTGTTCCTTCTTTCTTATGTTCTTATGTTCTTATGTTCTTATGTAAGACAAGATATAATATTAGAAGCATCGGACACAGAATCTATTTTGCTGCAGTTTCTCGAGGGTCGTGAAAAATTCATTTTGGGTGTGAATTATAGGCTCTCAAACGTTGATAGGGAGTGCAGTAAGCTGCTATGAGATGAAATTCATAAAACGTCTAGATACGAAAATGTTGTGTTAATGGGAGATTTTAAGTTAGACAAATTGATTGGAACAATGTGACAGGAAATCTTGTGTCTAATGACTTTCTTGATACGATTCAGGATTGCTTTTTTAAACAGTTTGTGAGAGATCCAGCTAGAGAAAGTAACCAGCTTGATTTCGTTCTTGCCAACAAAGAATCACTAATTAATAATTTTGAGGTTAATGGTGAGGTTGGGGAAAGTGATCCCAAATCACTTAGTTTCAATATATCATGGAATTACCCAAAATAACTGCAATTAAGTCTCTGCCCAAGACTTCCGCTTGGCCGATTTCATGGGAATGAGAAATTACCTGGGTGGGCTGAACTGAAATGACATGACTATGGGTCAGGTAGGTGGTGATGGTTGCCAATATGACGTTTTTCAGAACATAGTTGTAGCTGCCCAGACAACTTGCATTCCGAGTAGGGAAATTAGATTAAGCAAAAATTATCCCAAGTGAATAAAAAAATAGATTAAAATATCTCATTGGTCAAAAGAGAAGCATATATAGGCGTATCAAAAGATGGGATGGGCAGTGAAAAAATCAACATATTCAATTAAAGAGAGAAATAAAAAAGGGAATAAGAATAGCAAAAAGAGATTATGAGACTAAATTCGCAAGGGATTCGGACAAAATCTAGAAGTTTCTTTCAGGTATACAGAAGTAAGATTAGGGACAAGATAGACCCACTCAAAAGTAACTCAGGTCACATTACTGACACTGATAAGGAAATGTATGAAATTTTTAACATTTAATTCCTCTCAGTTTTTACGTAGGAAGATACTGCCTGCCTACCTGGAGTCTACCTGGAGGGTATTCTGAGGTTCAGCGCCCCCGCGGCCCGGTCCACGACCAGGTCTCCCGATGGATCAGGCCCTGATCCATCGGGAGACCAGGCTGTTACTGCTGGCTGCAACTTACGAAGCACAGTCCGGCTGATCTGGCATCGACTTTAAATCTGTCTAGTTTCCTCTTGAACGCAGCCAGGGGCCTATTGGTAATTCCCCTTATGGCTGGTGGGAACCTGTTGAACAGTCTTGGGCCCCGGACACTTAAGATGTCTTAGTGTACCAATGGCTCCCTTACTTTCCATTGGGGGTATTTTGCATCGCCTGCCAAGTCTTTTACTTTCGTAGGGAGTGATTTCTGTGTGCAGATTCGGGACCATCACTTCCAGGATTTTCCAAGTGTAGATTATGGTATTTTTCTCTCGCCTGCGTTCCAGCGAGTACAAGTCAAGTGCTACCAAGCGTTCCCAGAAGTTGAGGCGTTTGATGGAACTTATATGTGCAGTAAAGGTTCTCTGTACACTCTCTAGATATGCAAATTCACCTGCTTTGAACAGAGATGTTAATGTGCAGCAATATTCCAGCCTAGAGAGAACAAGTGATTTGAAAAGGAACATCATTGGCTTGGCATCTCTCGTTTTGAACGTTCTCATTATCCATCCTATCATTTTCTTTGCAGTTGTGATCGTGGCACTGTTGTGATCCTTGAAAGTGAGATCCTCAGACATTACTACTCCCAGGTCCCTTACATTATTTTTCCACTGTATTGTATGAACAGAGTAGTTGGAATTTGTCTTCATTGAACATCATATTGTTTTCCGTTGCCCATTGGAAAACTTGGTTTATATCTTCTTGGAAGTTAACCGCGTCCTCAACACATGACAGTCTCATGCAGATCCTAGTATCGTCTGCAAAGGATGACACGATGCTGTAGATTATATCTTTGTTTATGTCTGATATGAGGATGAGGAAATTCTAGAAATAATAAATTAAGAAGAACAGGACGTTAATAAACTATGCACGATTAGGGTAACTAGTGACATGGTCCTCAGACAAATAGAAAAATAAAAACCTAACAAGTCCCCAGGCCCAGATGAACTCTTTCAAGGGCTTTAAAGAATGTAAAGAGGAACTTAGCAAACCTTTGGCTAGTCTTTTCAACTCATCACTTCAAACTGGCATAGTGCCAGACAAGTGAAAAATAGCAAATGTAATATCTATTTACAAGGCAGGTGACAAGTCCTAAGCTTCGAACTATAGACCAATAAGCCTTACCTCCATAATGGGAAAAATTATTGAATCTATATTTGCCGAGGCAATTCGTAGCCATCTTGAAAGGCATAAATTAATTAATGAATCTCAGCATGGTTTTACAAAGGGGCGTTCCTGTCTTACGAATTTACTTTTTTCACTAAGGTGTTTGAGGAGGTAGCTCATGGTAATGAATATGATACTGTGTATATGGACTTCAGTAAGGCTTTTAATAGAGTTCCACATTAGAGGCTGTTGTGGATTAGGAGAATTTTTTTCCTGTGTAGAGGCGTGGCTGACAGAGAGGGAGCAGAGAGTTTGTATCAATAGGGAGAACTCAGAGTGGGGGAACTTAACAAGTGGTGTTCCAGAGGGGTCAGTGAGCATAATAATAATAATAATAATAATAATAATAATAATAATAATAATAATAATGATAATAATAATAATAATAACCTTATTTCTTCAAGTACATGTACAAGGTATACAGTCCTAGCTGACATCAATGACATACTACTATATAGAAAGCCACTTGTTATGCTGAGTATTTCGGGTAAATTAGGTCAGTTTTGTCCCAGGATGCAACCCACACCAGTCGGCTAACGCCCAGGTACCCATTTTACTAATGGGTGAACAGGAACATCAGGTGTCTTATGGAAACATGTCCCTAATATTTTCCACCCGTGCCGGAGGAGATTCGAACTCCGGACCTCAGTGTGTGAACTGAGTGCGCTGGTGATCGAGCTGCGGGACACCCTTGTTGGGCCCTTGTTCACAATTTACATAAATGATATAGTTAAGGGAATAAATAGCTACATAAGCAAGTTTGCTAATAACACCAAAATAGGTCTCCTGATTCATTCTAATGAGGACATTAGAACACACCAGGAAGATCTGAATAGACTGATGCAGTGGTCGGAGAAGTGGCAGATGCAGTTTAATATAGACAAATGCAAAGCTCTAAACGTTGGACAGGAAAATAACCATGCCACATGTAAACTAAATAATGTACATCTTAATATTACTGATTACGAAAAGGATTTGGGAGTTCTGGTTAGTAGTAATCTGAAACCAAGACAACAGTGCATTAGTGGTCACAATAAAACGAGCAGAATCCCTAGCTTCATATATATCCTTGGTTAGGCCTCATTTAGATAATGTTGCACAGTTCTGGTTACCGTATTACAGAATGAATATAAATGCACTGGAAAACGTACAAAGGATGATGACAAAGTTGATCCCGTGTGTCAATAAAATTTCGTGTGAGGATAAACTGAGGGCCTTGAATCTGCACTTTCTGGAAACGCGTTGAATTAGGGGGAAATATGACTGAGGTGTAAAAATGGGAAACATGAATAAATAAAGGTATGTAAATAGCATGCTGAAAATATCTAGCCAAGACAGAACTCACAGCAATGGTTTTAAGTTGGAAAAATTTAGATTCAGGAAGGATATAGGAAAGCACTGGTTTGGTAATAGAGTTGTGGATGAGTGGAACAAACTTCCGAGTACCGTCATAGAAGCTAAAATGTTGTGTAGTTTTAAAAATAGGTTAGATAAATATGAGTAGGTGTGGGTGGGTGTGAGTTAGACATGACTAGCTTGTGCTACTAGGTCAGATGCTGTGCTCCTTCCTTAAGTGGATGTGACCTGACCTGACTAGATTGGGACAGTGGCTTAAGCCAATAGGTGACTTGGACCTCCCTCGCATGGGCCAGTTGGCCTGCTGCAGTGTTTCCTCTTTCATATGTTCTCTCTCTCTCTCTCTCTCTCTCTCTCTCTCTCTCTCTCTCTCTCGCTGAAGGAAACATCTTCAGGTAGAGACTTAAGTTATGTACTTCAGGGATAAAATGAAGTTGTGCTTCAGAGAGAAACTTCAGTCTCTCTGAAGGTTACAACCTTATGTAGAGACGCTGTGATATACAACAGCGTCGCTGCTGTGAAGGTCACGTTGATGCCTTCACTGTTACACTGTCAGGTTGTATTCATCAAATACGTCAATATCAGCTGCTGTTGGACGATGAGTTACTCTCACTTCGACCCGGGCTCTCCTGTGGCTGATAAGTCTCTTGTTGTGTCTGACCAGCAGTGACATGGATTAGGGAAAGTGACCTAACTTATCGCAATAAGTGCATCTTACCCCTTGGTGACTTTGATTTCTGGGTCAACTCTTCGGCCTGGTTACGTTGCTTTCCCTGGTCACTCACTGGTCTCCTGACTGCAAGTATCTCAGCGACTCGGTCTGGCCCTCAAGCTCATAACATCTCTGGAAATTCTTAATGCCCTCGCTAGGACTTATCTAAGACTGTCTGTTTTGAAGAAGCCATCGATGTTCAGTGGTGTGATGCACATCGTAGGTGTAGGATTACATTGCCTCCTCTGCTGATTATCATTTTCTGTGCTCTTACAATTAGCTGTAACTGATCAGTCTTCTACCAATATCAAATGTACAACCGCAGAAAAAACAATCCTTTTCATCTTCAGCAAAGTTAGATTTCTCCACACACATTCGACAGAGGTCGAAAAAAAAATTCCAGGCATTTGACCTACTAATGCGTATTCTTTAAAAAAAAAACAGCCGCGTTTATGCAGTTGTTAATCTGTGTATTCCAGAAAAGATACAGTGACTGACTACTGCTGAGCTTCACAGCGCCTCTAATGTTAACTTTAACCTGCTGGAAGCAGCCACCTGGCTTTCCAGTATATTTTTTTTTTTTATTCGCCGGTATTCTCCCGGCCCGGGCCTTTTCCAAGAGCCCGGGTCTTTTCCAAGAGTGGTGACCCGGCCTTGTTTCCCTATCTGGGGAGTGTCTCGAGACCTAAGTCTCTCATGGGAGGAGGTACAAGTACCCCCTCATCTTTGGGACCAAGTGTCCTCAGGCCTAGTCACAGTCCCCGCCCTCACGGGGCTCGTAGGGAGAAGCTAGGCCTCTGGTCTGCCATCTGCCCCGCCCCACAAAGGGGCTCGTGGGGATGGCAGTCTTGTGAGCTGCAGATGATAGCAAGTTCAGGCCATTTCCAGTATACTGAAATCCCGATTAAATTACGGAGCCAAACTGCTGCACTTCTTATATGGTTGGTTAATATTACTGTAGTTCTGACTTGGTTCCCATTACTGTATTTTAGCTAATAATTACGTTACTAGGGGTGGGTCAAGAATTTAAAAATCAACATAACAATGTAAAATATAAATTATAATCAACGCTTTTTAATTAAAATCTTTTTAAAATAAATAAAAAATGTTTCGGCAGCAGTAATGAATAAAAAATAATTATAAAATAATCTTTATTTGCTTAAATACTAATGATATAACTAACAAATACTGAATGTTGTGGGAGTTAAACTTGGTATAACTGGAGCAACACAACAAACATATGTCAGGTTATCCTACAACACCTGCACACACTACAAGAGTTATCCTACAACACCTGCACACACTACAAGAGTTATCCTACAACACCTGCACACACTACAAGAGTTATTCTACAACACCTGCACACACTACAAGAGTTATTCTACAACACCTGCACACACTACAAGAGTTATCCTACAACACCTGCACACACTACAAGAGTTATTCTACAACACCTGCACACACTACAAGAGTTATCCTACAACACCTGCACACACTACAAGAGTTATCCTACAACACCTGCACACACTACAAGAGTTATCCTACAACACCTGCACACACTACAAGAGTTATCCTACAACACCTGCACACACTACAAGAGTTATCCTACAACACCTGCACACACTACAAGAGTTATCCTACAACACCTGCACACACTACAAGAGTTATCCTACAACACCTGCACACACTACAAGAGTTATCCTACAACACCTGCACACACTACAAGAGTTATCCTACAACACCTGCACACACTACAAGAGTTATCCTACAACACCTGCACACACTACAAGAGTTATCCTACAACACCTGCACACACTACAAGAGTTATCCTACAACACCTGCACACACTACAAGAGTTATCCTACAACACCTGCACACACTACAAGAGTTATCCTACAACACCTGCACACACTACAAGAGTTATCCTACAACACCTGCACACACTACAAGAGTTATCCTACAACACCTGCACACACTACAAGAGTTATCCTACAACACCTGCACACACTACAACAGTTATCCTACAACACCTGCACACACTACAAGAGTTATCCTACAACACCTGCACACAGTACAAGAGTTATCCCACAACACCTGCACACACTACAACAGTTATTCTACAACACCTGCACACACTACAAGAGTTATCCCACAACACCTGCGCACACTACAACAGTTATTCTACAACACTTGCACACACTACAAGAGTTATTCTACAACACCTGCACACACTACAAGAGTTATTCTACAACACCTGCACACACTACAAGAGTTATCCTACAACACCTGCACACACTACAAGAGTTATCCTACAACACCTGCACACACTACAAGAGTTATCCCACAACACCTGCACACACTACAAGAGTTATCCCACAACACCTGCACACACTACAAGAGTTATCCCACAACACCTGCACACACTACAAGAGTTATCCTACAACACCTGCACACACTACAAGAGTTATCCCACAACACCTGCACACACTACAAGAGTTATCCCACAACACCTGCACACACTACAAGAGTTATCCCACAACACCTGCACACACTACAAGAGTTATCCTACAACACCTGCACACAGTACAAGTTATCCTACAACACATGCACACACTATAAGAGTTATCCTACAACACCTGCACACAGTACAAGTTATCCTACAACACCTGCACACACTATAAGAGTTATCCTACAACACCTGCACACACTATAAGAGTTATCTTACAACACCTGCACACAGTACAAGTTATCCTACAACACCTGCACACACTATAAGAGTTATCCTACAACACCTGCACACACTACAAGAGTTATCCTACAACACCTGCACACAGTACAAGAGTTATCTTACAAAACCTGCACACACTATAAGAGTTATCCTACAACACCTGCACACAGTACAAGTTATCCTACAACACCTGCACACACTATAAGAGTTATCCTACAACACCTGCACACACTACAAGAGTTATCCTACAACACCTGCACACACTACAAGAGTTATCCCACAACACCTGCACACACTACAAGAGTTATCCCACAACACCTGCACACACTACAAGAGTTATCCCACAACACCTGCACACACTACAAGAGTTATCCCACAACACCTGCACACACTACAAGAGTTATCCTACAACACCTGCACACACTACAAGAGTTATCCTACAACACCTGCACACACTACAAGAGTTATCCTACAACACCTGCACACACTACAAGAGTTATCCCACAACACCTGCGCACACTACAAGAGTTATCCCACAACACCTGCACACACTACAAGAGTTATCCCACAACACCTGCACACACTACAAGAGTTATCCTACAACACCTGCACACACTACAAGAGTTATCCCACAACACCTGCACACACTACAAGAGTTATCGTACAACACCGGCACACACTACAAGAGTTATCCTACAACACCTGCACACACTACAAGAGTTATCCCACAACACCTGCGCACACTACAAGAGTTATCGCACAACACCTGCACACACTACAAGAGCTATCCCACAACACCTGCGCACACTACAAGAGTTATCCCACAACACCTGCACACACTACAAGAGTTATCCCACAACACCTGCACACACTACAAGAGTTATCCCACAACACCTGCACACACTACAAGAGTTATCTCACAACACCTGCACACACTACAAGAGTTATCCCACAACACCTGCACACACTACAAGAGTTATCCCACAACACCTGCACACACTACAAGAGATATCCCACAACACCTGCACACACTACAAGAGTTATCCCACAACACCTGCACACACTACAAGAGTTATCCCACAACACCTGCACACACTACAAGAGTTATCCCACAACACCTGCACACACTACAAGAGTTATCCCACAACACCTGCACACACTACAAGAGTTATCCCACAACACCTGCACACACTACAAGAGATATCCCACAACACCTGCACACACTACAAGAGTTATCCCACAACACCTGCACACACTACAAGAGTTATCCCACAACACCTGCACACACTACAAGAGTTATCCCACAACACCTGCACACACTACAAGAGTTATCCCACAACACCTGCACACACTACAAGAGTTATCCCACAACACCTGCACACACTACAAGAGTTATCCCACAACACCTGCACACACTACAAGAGTTATCCCACAACACCTGCACACACTACAAGAGTTATCCCACAACACCTGCACACACTACAAGAGTTATCCCATACCTGCACACACTACAAGAGTTATCCCACAACACTACACACAACAAGAGTTATCCCACAACACCTGCACACACAACAAGAGTTATCCCACAACACCTGCACACACTACAAGAGTTATCCCACAACACCTGCACACACTACAAGAGTTATCCCACAACACCTGCACACACTACAAGAGTTATCCCACAACACCTGCACACACTACAAGAGTTATCCCCCAACACCTTCACACACTACAAGAGTTATCCCACAACACCTGCACACACTACAAGAGTTATCCCACAACACCTGCACACACTACAAGAGTTATCCCACAACACCTGCACACACTACACACACTACAAGAGTTATCCCCAACACCTGCACACACTGAGTTATCCCACAACACACACTACAAGAGTTATCCCACAACACCTACAAGAGTTATCCCACAACACCTGCACACACTACAAGAGTTATCCCACAACACCTGCACACACTACAAGAGTTATCCCACAACACCTGCACACACTACAAGAGTTATCCCACAACACCTGCACACACTACAAGAGTTATCCCACAACACCTGCACACACTTATCCCACAACACCTGAGTTATCCCACAACACCTGCACACACTACAAGAGTTATCCCACAACACCTGCACACACTACAAGAGTTATCCCACAACACCTGCACACACTACAAGAGTTATCCCACAACACCTGCACACACTACAAGAGTTAT
>NC_091293.1:59438718-59443718 GCF_038502225.1 Cherax quadricarinatus
TATAAGGAAAAAAAACTCCCTTTTTGGCGAATCTGAGTTCAGTAACTTCCAAACTCTGACTATGTCAGTGCACAGATGTCAGAACAAGGTACGTACTAGGTCTAATAGACTCGGGACCTGAAGTATAGTCTCGTGACACACAACCTCAGGAAACTGTTAGAAATCACTATAAATAATGTTCTGTTAACAGAGTTGCACAGAGTTATGAAATGTATGTCCCAGCTCACCAATGGAATCTTACACTACCATAAAACATGTTCTATATAACACGAACAGAGGAGAACAGTGTTCTCTCAAAAACAGCAGAGAGATGTTGCCTTGATGAAGAGGTGAGTGAGAGAGAGAGAGATAAAGAGATAGGGGGCAAAAGAGACCCTGGAGGTGCGATGTCAGGTGTCTTCTGCTGTCAGCCACAAACGTCAACAATCAAACAAGCAAGTAGGTAGTTTACAGCCTGGGTAGCCAATCAAAACTCTCCCTCTAACGAGCACAGAGTGTAACGCAGTTGTTACATCCTTCCTCTACACGTAAGTTATCAATATAAAACAATTAACGACAAAGCTTGACATTTTCACTCAAGCTGTTACCGAAAATATTATAAGTATTGTCATGTTAAATGAAAGAGTAAATATATAAGATAATTATGATGTTATTTTTTCTGAGAGCGCTAAAATAACCGGCACTTTTAACTCCATCATTATCACCATCATCATCATCATCACCACTATCATCACCATCACTACTATCACCACTATTACCACCACCACTATCACCACCATTATCACCATCACACCTATCACCATCACTATCATCGTTATCACCACCATCACCACCATCACTGTCACCACCAGTGTCACCACAATCACCACCACCATTATCAGCATCAATCACTACCACCACTACCACTATCACAGCCAACACTACCAAAACCGCCACCACCATTACCACCATTACCACCACTACCACTACCACAACCACTACCACCACCATCACTGCCATCACCACCGCCACACCACCACTACCACCACCACAATCACCACCACTAACGCCACTACCATCACCACCACCATCACCACTACCATCACCACTACTAACACCACTACCACCATCCCCACCACCACCGCACCACCATCACCATCATCATCACCACCACCATCACCATCATCACCATCACGACCACGACCACCATCATCATAACCACCACTATCCTCACCACCACCACCACCGCCATCATCATCACCACCATCATCACCACCACTAGAACCACCACCGTCACCATCACTTCTACCCTTATCACCATTACCATCACCACCACTACCATCACCAAATTATCACCACTACCATCACCACCACCGTCACCACCACCACCATCACCACCACCATCACCACCACCATTACCACCACCCCTGTCACTACCTAACAAATCGAACACAAAGAGCACTGGTCAACAGAGTTAAATCGGAGGCTGCCATAGTGAAGAGCTCTGTTCCACAAGGCACAGTACTCGCCCCCATCTTATTCCTCATCCTCATATCAGACATAGACAGAGATATACACCACAGTACCGTATCATCCTTTGCGGATGATACTAGGATCTGCATGAGGCTGTCATCTGCTGAGGACGCGGTTAACCTCCAAGAAGATATAAACAAAGTTTTCCAGTGGGCAACGGTAAACAATATGATGTTCAATGAGGACAAATTCCAACTACTCCGTTATGGAAAACTGGAGGAGATAATAACTAGAACAGAGTATACTACTGACTCCGGCCATACAATAGAGCGGAAAAATAATGTAAGGGACCTGGGAGTAGTAATGTCT
This sequence comes from Cherax quadricarinatus, assembly GCF_038502225.1. NCBI lineage: Eukaryota > Metazoa > Arthropoda > Malacostraca > Decapoda > Parastacidae > Cherax > Cherax quadricarinatus. The sequence goes on from NC_091293.1 coordinate 59,440,540, forward strand.
GAGGATCTCACTTTCAAGGATCACAACAGTGCCACGATCGCACGTGCAAAGAAAATGATAGGATGGATAATGAGAACTTTCAAAACGAGAGATGCCAAGCCAATGATGATCCTTTTCAAATCACTTGTTCTCTCTAGGCTGGAATACTACTGTACATTAACATCTCCATTCAAAGCAGGTGAAATCGCAGATCTAGAGAGTGTACAGAGATCCTTTACTGCACGTATAAGTTCTGTCAAGTTAACTACTGGGAACGCTTGGAAGCACTTGACTTGTACTCGTTGGAACGCAGGAGGGAGATATATATCATAATCTACACTTGGAAAATCTTGGAAGGAATGGTCCCAAATCTGCACACAGAAATCACTCCCTACGAAAGTAAAAGACTGGGCAGGCGATGCAAAATACCCCCAATAAAAAGTAGGGGCGCCATTGGTACACTAAAGGAAAACACCCTAAGTGTCCGGGGCCCAAGACTGTTCAACAGCCTTCCATCAAGCATTAAGGGAATGCCAATAAACCCCTGGCTGCCTTCAAGAGAGAGCTGGACAGATACCTAAAGTCAGTGCCGGATCAGCCGGGCTGTGGCTCGTACGTTGGACTGCGTGAGGCCAGCAGTAACAGCCTAGTTGATCAGGCCCTGATCCATCGGGAGGCCTGGTCATGGACCGGGCCGCGGGGGCGTTGATCCCCGGAATAACCTCCAGGTAACCTCCAGGTAACCTCCAGGTAACCATTATCACCACTACCATCACCACCACCGTCACCACCACCATCACCACCACCACTATCACTACCATTATCACCACAGCCACCATCAGCACCATTATCACCACCACCATCACCACCACTATCACCATCACCACCGTCACCATCACCACCATCACCACCATCACCATCACCACCATTATCACCACTACACCCACCCCCACCACCACCATCACCGTCACCATCACCACCACCATTACCACCACCACCATCACCACCACTAGAACCACCACCATCACCACTACCCTTATCACCACAGCCACCATCAGCACCATTATCACCACCACCATCACCACCACTATCACCATCACATCACCATCACCACCGTCACCACCATCACCACCATCACCATCATCACCATCACCACCATTATCACCACTACACCCACCCCCACCACCACCATCACCGTCACCATCACCACCACCATTACCACCACCACCATCACCACCACTAGAACCACCACCATCACCACTACCCTTATCACCACAGCCACCATCAGCACCATTATCACCACCACCATCACCACCACTATCACCATCACATCACCATCACCACCGTCACCACCATCACCACCATCACCATCATCACCATCACCACCATTATCACCACTACACCCACCCCCACCACCACCATCACCGTCACCATCACCACCACCATTACCACCACCACCATTACCACCACCACCATCACCACCACCATTACCACCACCACCATCACCACCACTACAGCCACCACCATCACCACTACCCTTATCACCACTACCATCACCATCACTGCTATCATGACCACTACCATCGCCACCACTACCATCACAACCACTACCATCACCAAAATTATCACCACTACCATCACCACCCCCACCATCACCACCACCACCCCCACCATCACCCGGAAGTTCTCAAACTCCTAAATTGTGAAAGTGGGAAGCTTTCTAGGAGCGAGTCATATATCTTTGTTTATCCTATTACACATTCTCTCTCTCTCTCTCTCTCTCTCTCTCTCTCTCTCTCTCTCTCTCTCTCTCTCTCTCTCTCTCTCTCTCTCTCTCTCTCTCTCTCTCTCTCTCTCTCTCTCCATGTACACAATGTTAAAGTCAGTTCTCTCAGTGTTGAGTGTTAAGCACATTGGTGTTATCCAATCAGTATTTAGTGTTAGCACTAGTAGTTTGTTGCAGCACCTGGCGGTGATTGTGGCTGGTGGTGGTAATTGGTAGTGGCGGTGATTGTGGCTGATGATAGCGGTGATTGTGTCTGGTTGTGGCGGTGATTGTAGCTGGTGGTGGTAATTGGTAGTGGCGGTGATTGTGGCTGATGATAGCGGTGATTGTGTCTGGTTGTGGCGGTGATTGTAGCTGGTGGTGGTAATTGGTAGTGGCGGTGATTGTGGCTGATGATAGCGGTGATTGTGTCTGGTTGTGGCGGTGATTGTAGCTGGTGGTGGTAATTGGTAGTGGCGGTGATTGTGTCTGGTTGTGGCGGTGATTGTAGCTGGTGGTGGTAATTGGTAGTGGCGGTGATTGTGTCTGGTTGTGGCGGTGATTGTAGCTGGTGGTGGTAATTGGTAGTGGCGGTGATTGTGGCTGATGATAGCGTTGATTGTGTCTGGTTGTGGCGGTGATTGTAGCTGGTGGTGGTAATTGGTAGTGGCGGTGATTGTGGCTGATGATAGCGTTGATTGTGTCTGGTTGTGGCGGTGATTGTAGCTGGTGGTGGTAATTGGTAGTGGCGGTGATTGTGGCTGATGATAGCGGTGATTGTGTCTGGTTGTGGCGGTGATTGTAGCTGGTGGTGGTAATTGGTAGTGGCGGTGATTGTGTCTGGTTGTGGCGGTGATTGTAGCTGGTGGTGGTAATTGGTAGTGGCGGTGATTGTGGCTGATGATAGCGTTGATTGTGTCTGGTTGTGGCGGTGATTGTAGCTGGTGGTGGTAATTGGTAGTGGCGGTGATTGTGTCTGGTTGTGGCGGTGATTGTAGCTGGTGGTGGTAATTGGTAGTGGCGGTGATTGTGTCTGGTTGTGGCGGTGATTGTAGCTGGTGGTGGTAATTGGTAGTGGCGGTGATTGTGGCTGATGATAGCGTTGATTGTGTCTGGTTGTGGCGGTGATTGTAGCTGGTGGTGGTAATTGGTAGTGGCGGTGATTGTGTGTGGTTGTGGCGGTGATTGTAGCTGGTGGTGGTAATTGGTAGTGGCGGTGATTGTGGCTGATGATAGCGTTGATTGTGTCTGGTTGTGGTGGTGATTGTAGCTGGTGGTGGTAATTGGTAGTGTCGGTGATTGTGTCTGGTTGTGGCGGTGATTGTAGCTGGTGGTGGTAATTGGTAGTGGCGGTGATTGTGGCTGATGATAGCGTTGATTGTGTCTGGTTGTGGCGGTGATTGTAGCTGGTGGTGGTAATTGGTAGTGGCGGTGA